>NC_064626.1:576927624-577228511 GCF_023864275.1 Schistocerca cancellata
TCGAATCCTGCCTCGGGCATGGATGTGTGTGATGCCCTTAGGTTAGTTAGGTTTAAGTAGTTCTAAGTTCTAGGGGACTGATGACCTCAGAAGTTAAGTCCCATACTGCTCAGAGCCATTTGAAGCATTAAACTGAAAAAAGATGAAGGTAATGTTAAGTAGCGGAAATGAGAATAGCGAGAAATGTAAATTGAAATTTGGTGATGGAGAAGTTGACGAAGTCAAGGAATTATGATAGGTCAGAAGCAAACTAAACCATGACGGTCGAAGCAAGAAGGAGATGCAAGGCAGACTAGTACAGGAAGTCTGCTGGTATCAAACAAAGGCCTTAATTTAAGGAAGTAATTTCTGAGAATGTACGTTTGTAGAACAGCGTTGCATGGTAATGAACCACTGACTGTGGGATAACCAGAAAAGAAGATAATCGAAGCGGCTGAGACGTTGTGCTACAGAAGAATGTTGAAAATCTTATGCACTAATACATTAAAGAATGAGGGGGTTCTCCACAGGGTCAGTGAATAAAGAAACGTATGGTAAACTAAGAAGAAGAAGAAGGGTCGGGATGCTAAGACATTTGTTATTACATTGGGGGAAAAGCTTCCATGGTACTAGAGGGAGACGTGGTTTGGAATTCATCCAACAAATAACTTAGGATGTACATTACAAATGCAACTCTAAGATGAAGCTGTTGGCATAGCAGAGGTGTTAGTGGCGGGTGACATTAAAGTAGTCAAAATACTGATGACGCGGAAAAAGAGAAAGTGAATATCTCCCGAATGAAACCGTGAGGAATTCCTTACAAACCGTAAACAGTTGCTATACAATTTCGCGAAGACTGCTGACTGGAAACTGATCTAACAGAAAACGTCTTCTAATGGCATCCCAGACGTGCTGTATGGGTGATTTATTAGGGGCTCACTGAAGCCAATAAACGATGTGCACCTTCCTCTAGGTGTATACCGCCGTGTTTGGTCTTATGTTATCCTGATGGATCATGCCATTTGTTACTGTGGGCAAAAAGAATAAGCCAACACTCCTGTCATAAAAGGCGAACACTCACCTTCCTTTCAACATTTAAATACTTAATCCAGTTGTCATATCCCACAGTTCCCCACGTCATGATTACAGGAGTTGCAGAGATTTCAGTGTAGAGAATCACTGGTTCTTGTGCGTTGCACCGTGTCGTCTACGGACACAATGGCGTTGATCTGATCGTCACAGATAGAGCCGAGGCTCATTTGTAACAGCACTAGCCAGTCATTATCCTAGTTGACTCAGCCTCCACACCATGCAAGTCGTTGATATCGTACCTGCGGTAAACCACCCGTGGTACTCGAAGTATCAATTTCCAATAACCTGTCTTCCTGGTGATTCGTGAGAAATTGTGTCAGTAAGCTGTGCCTGGATTTTTCAGTGACAATCGAGCATTGACTATCTTATCGGGCGGTAGCCCTTGTGAAAGGACCAGAACCTATACTTGGCACACTGTTATAATAAATCCTCGTCATCACCTCTCGTTCCGCAGTCATCGAAATCAGTATGATGTTCGCAACTCCTTCATGCAAATGAGTCAACCTTTCTAAAAGTACGAAATATGTCAACAGATACATGTGTGAAATCTCCGAGATAACAATGCAGTGGGGATTTCCCGTAGTACCGTTTCACGAGAGTACAGTGAATGTCAGGAATCCAACAAAACATCAAATCTCCGACATCTCTGCAGCCGGGAAAAGACCCTGCAAGAACGGGGCCAACGATGACTGACGAAAATCGTTCAACGTGACAGAAGTGCAACCCTTCCGCAAATTGCTACACATTTCAATGCTGGGCCATCAACAAGTGGCAGCATGCGAACCATTCAACGAAACATCATCGATATGGGCTTACCAACATTGCAGTGATGACTGGAAACATGTTGCCTGGTCTCGTTTCAAACTGAATCGAGCGGATGGACCTGTCCGGTTCAGGAGACAAACTCATAAAACCATGGAACCTGCATGTCAGCAGGGCACTGTTCAAGCTGGTGGAGGTTCCGTAATGGTGTGGGGTGTGTGCATGCAGTGCTATACGACTCTGACAGGTGATTCATACATAAGCATTAGACACTGGACTCGCATTCGGGAGGACGACAGTTCAATCCCGCGTCCGGCCATCCTGATTTAGGTTTTCCGTGCTATCCCTAAATCACTCCAGGCAAATGCCGGGATGGTTCCTCTGCAAGGGCACGGCCGCCTTCCTTCCCCATCCTTTCCTAATCCGATGAGACCGATCACCTCGATGTCTGGTCTCCTTCCCCACACAACCCAACCAATACATAAGCATCATGTATGATCACCTGTATCCATTCATATCCATTGTTCATTCGGACAGACTTGGACAATTTCAGCAGGACAATGCGACATCCCACACGTCCATAATTACTACAAAGTGGCCCCAGGAACACTCTTCTGAGCATAAACACATTCGCTGGTGAGGAAACTCCTCAGACAAGAACATTATTGAGCTTATCTGGGATACCTTGTAACGTGCTGTTGAGAAGAGATTTCCACCCCCTCGAACTATGGACAGCCCTGCGGGGTTCATGGTGTGAATTCCCTGCAGCACTACTTCAGACGTTTGTTGAGTCCATGGTGCGTCGTGCTGCGGCACTCCCGCGTGCTCGCGGGTCCCTAGACGACATTTTATAGGTGTACCAGTTTCTTTGGCTCTTCAGTATATTTGAAATTGCATTAGATATGCAACTAATGTCAGAAAGATCCCGCAACTGCGAATAAATTTCATAAATTTAATGCAGCTGCAAGATCACCACCAATGTCAGTTTCTTCATACATTGTTAAAAATAAGTAAAAATATATGCGGGCATCCTCTGACCATGCTGTGTTATCATCTTCACTTGAAAGGTTACAGTTACATCACACACCTCGAACAGACATTACTTACCCACTCCATACTTAGTAAAAATGGCTGTGGAGAAAATAAGTTAGCATGAGGATGAAATTTTAATCAACATATCTCACTGTCATGGAAATAGTGGAGTATGACTTTGGTCGCGTTCGGTCAAGATGTTCGTGGTGTAACGTTTACCATTTACATCTCAGTATTATTATACAATATTCGTCCCCGAAACTACAGAATTCTGAGGAAAATGTAGGCCTTTGATAGTAGTTGTTTCGCAAAGATGCTGTTACAGGTTTTAAGACAATGTTATTGCAGAAACTTCCTAGTAGATTACAAAAGTGGACTGACCTTGATTTAAACCTTGGACCTTTCTGTTGTTTGGAAGGTAGGCGAGTGTTACTGGAAGAGGTACAACATTGAAGGTGGGTCGTTAATCATGACTAGATGGATTTGTCGGTAGTGCTGTTTCCCGCGAAAGGCCAAAGTTCTCAGCTTCGAGTCGAGGTGCGGCAGACTATCTCAATCTGCCAAGAAGATTCAGACCATCTCACACTGATCTGCAAAATGAAAACTCATTCTGGATTCTCACTGCTGTTTCAAACAAATTCGACCCTTTGCTGAAATGTGTGGACGCAAGAACTGTAGTTTAAGGTAAGGCTGTTAAAAATAATTGTTCACATGTTAAGAAAGTTTTTTATCCTTGTACGCTCTGACAGTTCAGCGACAAAACGGATTACGGTCCATTTTCAACCGGAGCGGCTTACGTCAGTTTATCAAACCCACAACGGCCAACACCCGGGGCTCAGGAAAAACTCACACCATGTTGCTGTACTATCTGAGGCGTATCCCCCAGGAGGCCGGGTTCTCCATCTTCCTCTGGCGATAGCGGTGGCTGCCGCGGAACGGTCTTCTTGCTACACACAGCCCCCAGGCGAGAAAAACCTGTGAACAATTTTTCACTCTTTTGTACACGTCGCCCTAGAGTTTTCAAGAGAAGCGGCCACCACTTTGTCCGACTTCCTGTCAGCACGCCGAGACTGCAATGGTCCTTCATCACTCATTAATTCAAGATCGCAGATAGCATAATGCAATAGTAGAAGTGCACCGAAGTGTGACTTGAGAAAAACCTAGAATGTCGGTTGCTAATTGATTTGGAGCCAGTACTGCGCGCAAGTAAAGTGCGAGAATGATTGTCAAATTAACGAAAGTAAAGAGCCCTTCTGGCTAACACCTGCCTCATTGTGAATTTAAAAAGAAAAAAAAATGTAGATATCATCCTAAAAGAATGCAACCCACGTACAAAAATTAAATGTAAAAACAGTTTGCGTTCACAATGCTTGGCGTGCCTAATTTATCATCCAATAATCGGATATTTCAGTGAACATTAACTTCTTTGTTTTTAATCTCCAGACTGTTTAGTTGATGACTGACGGCTGAGTTCCTGAGTACGACGTAATCTTCATAGATTTATTTTACAACGATACCGAAATTAACTGCTCGGGTTCATATTGTTTGTAATAAGTAGCTTCATGTTTACTAAATTTCTCCCAAATATATCTCATTTTTCACCACTATGAACAAAATACGGTGAACTTAAATGTGCATTGAAAAATCTTCTGAAGCTCTGTGTCCGTTATATTAACCAACGTTTTAATTAGTCTATTAACGGGATGAATTTCATTGAAAGAAAATGACCGTCGATGAAGCGACATGAATATATATTTAGTTTTGTATGTAACTTAATGATGAGACTGATATACGTATCACATTTAAGAAGCTTATTTTGAAACAACAGGGAAGTTTTAAATGCATCATGTAGTAAGGATTGTTGTCACTGAACTTCATATATTTGTGTAAGTTTCAACAAAGTACCGAAAGCCATACTCTCCTTGAAACTAGCAAATGAAAATTTAATCTCCATATTATTTAAATTTTGCTTAAAATAATACTATAAGGAGTAGTAGTAAATTCACCAACATGTTTTCCAATCACATGCCCAAAGAAATATAATGGGAACATCTACCAAATAGTAAGATAACAGATAGTTCGGTAGTTTGCAGTGAACAATAACAGTTTTTAAAACAAGCTGTAGGATATGACAGCATCTCTCATAAAACTAAACAACTAAGTGAGGCGAAATTTAGTATTACAACAAAATGTAAATTGAAAAAGGTATTTTGAACTTCTGTAAAAGTATCATAAAAATGATAATCAACCATCATTACTTAATTCTTAGGAAGATTTTGCAAAATTAGCTCATAATAACGTCAAAAATATTTCTGAAACGGTATAAGCATGCAAACACAAAGCTGTACAAAAATGTTCACATCTTCCACTGTTTAGACCATCAGCAGTTTTTTAACAAATTGACTTGTCACAGTTAAAAAAAAAACAGGAAGATGATTTCTGAAAATGTTACGTGGGTCATCAACAATGTAAGCGCTACGAACTCCACCTACTCAAGGTAGTTAAGGTTTGGCAATATTCCTGCGAAAATATCATTAAAAAACAGCTGAATAGTAAAAATAAGTGATAACGACAATTTATGGATGACTGAGAGATATTTTAAAAAAGGTTTCATTGCGCTAAGATCGTCCACTACATGCAGGTGATGCTTCACTCCATTTCAGACATGTGCCTAAATATTACGATACTACTCAGTCAATCGTAGGAATTTATAAAGTAGCTGAAAACTTACTAAATTAGCGAAGACTTATTTTAATAAAAGCTATTTGTTTGTAGTTGAATCAATTTCTAACATGAGCATTAATGTGATTTAATTAAAAATTATGGTATTACTTATTTATGGTGCATAATACAGATATCACAAATTAAAAAAAAAATGTGCTGCTCATTAACAAGATTATTAAGGAATGAGCACAGGATTTGGGTTACTGATATTCATCACCATGTTTACTTGAGTCATCACGATTACACCACTTTGCAAGAGTAAACTTTATACAATAAACGCCAATTCTGGAAAAGTTACCAATAATTTGAATTCGTTGCTGGAACATCCTCCTCACAAATAAAAACTTCCACCAAAGTAATCTTATTATAAACAACAGCAACAATTCGAAATTTATTAGCGGCGCTGCACAGTGCTTATAGCGCAGAACCAACTATTTTTCTTATTTCGATCCACTAGTTCACACAGTCATGTGACCAAATAACTGAACTATTTCTCACGCTCATATCAATATGTTTATGATATATAGCCTTAAAACCTTGAAGTCTGGATTTAATGTTTTCAGATAAATAGCAACTCATATGTGGCTAATTAAGGGTGACGATCATTCTTACTAAGACGACTTTCCCATGCGTTTTACAGAATGAGCGTCAGTCACCATATAAATAGGGAAATACTTGGAACAGGACGACTCGATTTATTTGACACTGACCTTCAGTATCTTGGCGACACTAAAAGGCGACAAGAAACAGATTTCAGTTTACGGAATTAGTGATTTCCTGACAGAAATTTCACAATTCTTATAAACTGACGGAAAGTCGTCAAGTGAAAAAGAAGTGAAATCAGTCACTTCCACAAGGAAGTGTCATAGGTCTATCGCTAGAATCTGAGCAGTCGTCTTAGATTGTTTGCAGATGATAGTGTTATTTACCGTGCAGTTAGTTCTCAGAAGATTAAAACCAACTGCAAATTGGGTTATACAAGATATCCGTATGGCGTGGAAAGTGAGAATTGACCCTAAATAACGAAAAGTGTGATGTCATGAACATAGACTCTAAAAGGAATCCGCTAAATTTTGGTTATACGATAAATCACAAAATTCAAAATGCTGTCATTTCAACTAAATACCTAGGGATAATAATTATGAACAAAAATCGGAACGATTGCATAGATAACGTTTTGGGGAAGGTGAACCAAAGACTGCGTTTTATTAGCAGAACTCTAAGCAGATGTAACTAATTCACGAAAGAGACTGTCTACACAACACGCGTGCATCCTCTGGTAGATTTCTGCTGCGCAGTTTGGGATCCTGAGCATTTTGGATTGACAGAGACCATCGAGATAGTTGGAGAAGGAGCAACTTGTTTTGTATTATAGTGAAATAGTGGAGAGTGTGTCGCGGATATGACACATTCGTTTGGTTGGAAAACATTAAAACAGAGGTGTTGCGGCAAGGTGACCACAATCAATTATGACCATTAAGATAATAGGGTCATAAATTAAACTTACATAAATGATGCAGAAGTGGATGGTTTGTTTATATAAGACTAAAAGCATCTCGTTACCATTTTGTTTTACATAAGGACCATATCCAAGTCATCAATTTGTTTAGATTAAGCTCATAAATTAGGCTTACATAAACATAACACCACAAGTGAGTGGTTTGTTTAAATAAGGAGAACAATGACAGATTTAGGTAAAATGTACCCAGCTCCCCTTCTACTGAACTCTTCCACTAGGCAGAGTAGTTACAACTGCTAACCCCAGTTCGTCTGCCACAGGTTATATCACTTTCAGCTGGCCAATTGGAGTGATGGCAATCATCTTCTAAGTTGCTCCACGGAGTGACAAAAGGCTCTGTGGTGCAGTCGGTTCTATTTAATCAAGTTGTCATGATGTACTGTTCGTTCTTAGTCTCCGCTTCCGCCACATCTCAAGTTTTCTCTTTCTGGATTACTCGTTGAGCTCTATTTATCTTTAGTACTGTCGCTAATTGTCACCAGTTTCCTCATTATTTTTCAGCTCAGATTTGTGATCTGCTGTTCACGGCCCTAGAGTAGCCGGAACATCCTCAATGGGTATATTGTAAGTTGTTCCTGACTCTGGTCGAATCTCGGTCGCAGTAGCCACAGCGGCAGTGGATCTGTTAATTCTCTCCCTTGACACCAGTACTATACCCTTCACCTGTATCCGCAGTAAATCGCACTATATATCAAAGTCACGTCACGCAGTCAATTGTTCAACTTGATGACAAATGCTCCGGTAATTAATATTAGATTCCTTATGTGTGATCTTTGTGAAGATAATTTTTCATAGAAAATAATTAATTAGAGAAAACCCAGAAACCGAACCCATCATTCTTTCCTCACATTTAGCATGCTTCTGCTACACTATATCTCGATTATTGTTTCAATACATGTATGTTCATTTCAAGGAATGTTCAGCTTATAGATGTAACTTGAAGGACAGAAGGTACACATCTCGTATTTGACGATTGATTTTAAGTACATGTATAATTATTGCCCCAATTAGGAATGACACTAAGCGGAAATTTTAGCCAGAAATGATGCGATTATTGTTTATCTATGATTCGGGCACCATCTTATTTATGGAATTTATGAGACATATAAGAGACACCAGTCCGAAGCATACTGCGAGATATTAAGAAAAGTGAAGTGCGCCACTCAAAACAGACGATACTGTCTCCTGACTTTTGGCACCTCTGCCTCACAAACACAAAAAACGTTGTGTCAGTACAAATCAGATTCATTTGAATAATCTCCTCATAGTGCAGACTAGACACGGATTGATCCTCACCCTTCTATATTCACATTTTAACGTTTTTCCTCCGACAAAGAATTTTATGATAGTATCATCTTGTGGCTGCAGTGTTAGGCGTCAGCACTTGCAGTTCGTTTAAAGATATGGAAGTTGCTGAAGCCTGCGTGGTCATTTTGCAGAGCAGTAACAGAAAGATGGAGATACTGTTTCTAATAAATCTGATCTATTGGACGTTACTTTCTGGACAATCATTCTATACCCCAGTATTCAGACACAGTGCATCCGCATACTGGCACTCGGACATCACTGTGCTATGCGCAAGAGAGACGTCAAGAGAGGTGGACCTGCCAGTATACAAGGAGGCGGGGAGCGTAGTATTGTCTCTGAGAAGTAGTAACATCAGAATGAATCAGTCAGCACAGCTTGGTAACATCGAACGTGGACTTGTCATTGGATGATACATGAGTAACAGATCCTTCAGGGACATTTCTGTTAAAAACGACTGTTGGTGATGTGAATCACATTTAAACCAGAAACAGATTGATCTCATGTACTGACGGACAGGAACTTTCAGAACTGTGGAAGTTGTTTGTAAAAAATGGCACGAAATCAGCAGAAGGAATCACTCACGAGATCCAAAAAGCTAATAGTAGTCTAGAGAGTACAGTGGTCGAGCAGTTCTTCACTAGCCACAAATTTCAGTAGCCAATGTTAAGTGACGCCTGAGGTCGTGTGAAGAGCGACACCCAATGGACAGTAGGTCACAGGAAACGAGTGATTTGGAGTGGTGAATGGCGCTGTAATCTTTGGCAATATAAATGAAATAATTTTGGTTTGCCGGATACTAGGAGAATATTACCTGCTACCATGTGCAGTGCCAATAGTGAAGTAGGATGCGGTTCCAAGTGCTGAAGGGTACGAGTGCATTTCACACCATGGTGTACAATGCACAGTTGACGAATAGTTTGGAGGCGATGATTCTATGTATCAGTGTCAGAATGCAACCTATCATAAATCATCTGTGAGGCAATGGTTTCTGGCCAGTAACATTCCAGAAATATAGTCTTCTGCCGGAAGTCCCGACTTGAAACCATTGTAGTGCCGATGGGATGAGTTAGAACGTCCAGGCCCCACCGTCCATTGTTACTACCTTCTCTGGTTTCGGCAACTGGGCTACCATTCCTCCACAGCTACTGTATTAAGACTCTCTATTGAAAGTGTCCCCAGAAGATTTCAAGTCGTCTTGGAGGCGAATAGTGGACAACACTCGAAA
This sequence comes from Schistocerca cancellata, assembly GCF_023864275.1. Taxonomy (NCBI): domain Eukaryota; kingdom Metazoa; phylum Arthropoda; class Insecta; order Orthoptera; family Acrididae; genus Schistocerca; species Schistocerca cancellata. The sequence continues at coordinate 576,937,266 of NC_064626.1, forward strand.
TTAATGTCCACTGATAGATATCCAGACACTTTTGATGAAATAGAGTATAAACGACAGTCACCATTTAAGCCAAACCGAAGAATAAAACGTTTTGTAGTTGTCAGGAAACGGCGCCGAAATAAAATGCTCCAGACGACAAAAGGAAACCAGCGGAAGCACTTATTCGTCAGAGTGTTCGACAGAATCAGCAGTAGGACTTCGCGCACCGAACTGCATGCCCGTCACGCCACCGCAGCCAGCGGTTTAACGCAATCTCGTTAGGACGGCAGGAAAGTGCGAGTCCGCTATCAGAGGACTTTTCGGCGCCGTGCTGGCGGGCTTCCGGCCGTTTGCGGCCTCCGCTACTGCGCTGGCGCCGTATAAGCGCCGCCGCGGGACGCGCAGTGGCGCACAGTGCCGTGCTGACGCGTCGCCGCCTCGTTAGACGGCAGGCGGCGCGTGGCGGAGCGTCGCTGCGCTGCGCCGCCATCACTATTTCACGAGCAGAGAGCGGCAGCTGTCTCCTGGACGTGGGCAACCCGCGCTACACGCGCCGACACGCCGCGCCGTAACACAGCCGACAACGGGCCGTTGTCCGCCTAGGCACGCCCCGCTGACGTACGACTGAGCAAACTGCGGCCACCATGAGCCGGGTCCGCAGTGCACACCCAGGTTCCATTTGTGCTGCTCTCATAAGGGGAATGCCTACAATACTCCGTTAATCGCGCTGTTCTGACTGATGCAGACACACTTATTTTCTCGGAAAACGTTCCCTTTCCATCTCTATCAGACTGTGACAGACAGTACGTATATCAGTTCTGTCACTGCTATAAATAGTGCACTGCTATAGGTACGAAATCTGATCTGCATCTACGACAGATAGCGTGAACAACAATTTAAGTTCTGTTACTTATGAGTAAATATTTTCTTGCAAGTACCCGTTAGCATCTAATTTCACAAGTAGCTGAGGTTGTCATCTCTTCTTCTTCTTCTTCTTCTTCTTCTTCTTCTTCTTCCTCATCTTCTTCTTCCTGACTACGTGTATAAGACATTCTTGCCCTTGGCAGCTTCACAGTTCTCTCCAGTGTTCTAGGCCATCCCCAGTGTCTTTTTCTGCTCAGCGTGTACTCCAGCGCTGCTCTGGTAAATCTGGTATTTTCCGTTATTCGTAAGTGGTCGATTCATTTCCATCTAGTATTTTACGTTTTTCTATCTACTGATTCTGTATTTATTCTTTTTTATGGTTTTAAAATCTGTCTTTAGGAAAGATAAAGGTACCGTAAAGGCGGTTCTGAAGTTAGTGTTGATAATGGAAGCAAGACTGATGAAACGACACACGTTCATTGGGAAAAGCGTTAGACAGTGTAAAAAGTTGCAAGATGGTCTGAATTCTGGGGAAGGTAGGGGAAAGCTATAGGAATAGGTGGGTAGTGTACAATATGTGCATTAACCAAGAGCGGAAGACCAAGGACAAAGTGCTCAGTTAATGAGGGTGTGAGACTAGAATGTAGTACTTCACCCCTACTGTTGAATCTATAAGGCACGCTTCCTGCAATTTGTAGATTGCTGAAGGGCTGGAAGGTTTGGCCCCCAATGAAGATTAAGCACCACTGGTAAAATACGTAAGACAATTTATTTAAAACTATGTAACGAGATTAAAATGCTATCTTCAGAGAACATGTAAAACTGTTTTAGTAGCGATGACAGTGTTTCAATTACTGTGTAATAAAAGCCTTTAGGGTTCGTTAGAGCTTTTAAATAACAAAGTAACAATTATTCTGACGTGCTAATGGCAAACCACCGCCAAAATTTAACGCCGTTAACAACTATTATTAAGTAGTCCTTAGACTTCAAGGAATGATAATTTACTTTGTTATTTAGAAACCTAAAAGGTGAAAGATCAAGAGCTCCACGATCTCTACCAAAGCTAAAATAAAATGTTACCAACAAGAACAGTGAGGCGTGAGCGAGTTGCTGGCGTTTTCTTTCGAATTCTTGGCGCCACCAGCTCGATCTGTCGTGTGATGTGCCTCTGGTTTCAGGCCACTGAGGTCTTTGCTCGAGGTTGTTGATGGGGGACTGGGCGTGTTGTGGCGTGGAGAGTTGGAGAGTGGTAACGGAGCGAGGAGAAAGGTTTGAGAGGTCCGACCGGTGACTAAGGGGACCACTTGCGCAAGCGTCTTGGGCACACAGTCCGCCGAATCGTTGCTGGGTATATTTGTGGGCCGATTTGAATCCATGGCTGAGCTAGAGTGCCGACTTCATGCTTAGCCTGGCCAAGCAGCTCTCGGACGTGGCACACCGATGGGAGAGATGAAGCCAGTTTCGCTGTGCTGAATTCTGGGTCCCCTTCGGAAAGGGCATCCTTCGGCCTCGATTTGTGATCTTTAGTTAAGGTTTGGATTTTGAGTCCTTAACTGTTATTTTCTTATTGAAGGCTTGCCTGTTTTCTATTTGGTAATTTTATTTAACTGAGGCTGTTGTTAAAAAAGGCCTACCTGTTTTCTACTGAGTATCTTAATTCAAGCTGTTATTATTCGATGCCTGTCTGTTTTGCATTTGGTAATTTCGCTTAACTGAAGCTCTTATCATTGAAGACCTGCGTCATTGCATTTCATAAATTTTTCTTAACTGAAGCTTTTACTAAAGAAGGCTTACCTGCTTTCTGCTTAGCAATTTTTCTTAGCTCAATCTTTTATTATTGAAACCCTACCTGTTTTCTATTTAGCGATTTAACATAGCTATTGTTGAAGGCCAGCCTGTTCAATTTTAATTAAATAAAGAGTCATTTCATAATTTGAGTTACCTTAAACTCTTATTAATCAATGCTTTCCTTTTTCTATAGCCCTGTTACTGATCTCTGATATCTTAATCAATTTGTGTCGTAAGTAACTGAAATTGTGGTTCCCAACGGTCTACCTGTTTCAGATGTATTTGTGTCAATAAGGTAGTAACCGTCAATGACAATGCTGGTACATGGGTGCCAATCTTTCACGTTACATCCCTTTATCCACAACCGGAGGTTTCAAGCAGTTACAGAATAAGTGAGATATCATAAATCCGGCCACGTCAGAATTAGTGCAAACCGCCTTAGCCGCCCAGGCGGAGTACACTATCACGTCCGGCGTCAACTGGCCAACCGACCTTCCGCACTGACCTTTAGGCTAAGCACGAGAGCGAAACATCTCTTTTTACGCAAAATAGTCTCTTAGAAACACGCGTAACAGTTACATACCAATTCAAGGCTCCGATCCTATTTCGGGTGTGAGTTCACCATTCGGCAGATGGATAAAACAAAATCTTCAGGTGAGCGAACTAAGAACTGAATAAAGTTTTAAGATGTTATATTCCTCTTTTTGTCCTGGAACGGTAAACTAAACGTGAGGAGCTCCATAAAGAGGTCAACTTAGACTAATGACAGACATGGGAGGAGAGAGCGCACAAAAGTAGCAGAAAGTGTTACAATATCTAAGCAGGCTCGTTCAAACTGCTTTTAAAACTGAACAAGCAAACACTAGGATGAATGTGCGACTATTGTGCAAGGTAATCTGCACTTTATTCTTCCCACGAAAATAAAGCAAGTTACAAAACAGAGCTGTCTCTAGTAAGTAGGCCTCGTCGGTTCCACAGTTTAGTATGCACATATACAAGCGTAAAATCAGTATCCACAGCACCAATGTCTTGCGCTGAAAATAATCAGCAAAGTTAACACAACCGGGACCCGTTGGTTAACGACCAGGTAGGCACGGGCATTATGATCTATCATACGAGTACGTACAATACCTCAGAGTGCACACAAGTATGGCTAATCCGGAAACTCACTGTAGGGAGCCTGAGTAGAATCACTCTACAGAAATTGGTAAAATATCGGCTACCGACAGAACATCTAACGACCGTTATGATCCTGGAGGGAACCCTTTCTGCGAAGCCCTGAACTAATCGCAGAATTAATCTGCATCGACTACCACTTAAAGGCTGCTCAGAAATATAACCGTAGTTCGTATAGCTCTACAACAAGTATTATTTTACCGGATTCTTAGTCGGCTATAAAGAGATCTAATCTGGGTAGCGGCAGCAGGAAGATTTGCGGACAGTGGTTACACCTCCAAAATCCGATCCTTCGGACTGCTCGGCTTCTTTCCAGCCAGACGTCCCAACCAGCGTCACACTCTCACACTTATGTGAGGACTACGTCTTCTATCTGAGCCTGGAAGCTAGAAGGCCACGGCCTCACATTGCAACGCTTCAGTCAGTTTCCACTCCATTAGCAGCAGGTTTCGCTGCTCGCTCGCACAGGGAAATGCAAACGGAGATGGCTCCGCCGCCAATTACTTTGCACGACGCGGCCGGCCGCTGGTGCAGCAGAACCCATGTGGATGGGTGGAAAGAAATGTGTCAAGCTTCATAATACGTATTTATATGTGTTGTGTATTATGCATTTCTTGTACGTGCATCTGAATCAGCACATGAACTTTCCTAATCCTTCTCACACCTTTCCACACATCAGCGTGTGAGCCCTCCAACCCCTTGCCTAGTATCGTACAGAAAGGGCATGCTCTCTAGGTAGCGCTCTCAAGCTCCCCTCCCCAGTTATCCGTTGCGCAATTTTTATTCAGGGCTTGACGACATTAACTTTCATCTGGCGTCCCTAGTGAAAGAGGTTTGACGGCAATCTTTCATACTCATCTCGCTCCCCTCGCCTCGCGCCATACTGCCAAATCCCCATTTTCGAGCGCGCCCTCTCGCTGACCCGTTCCGCGCACCAGAATCTTTGCCTCAAAGACGTAGCACGGCTCACAATAAATCAGAGCAGTGACTGAAATGAAAGAAAAGCTCAAGAGTGGGATTAAAATTCACGGTGAAAGGATATCAGTGATAAGATTCGCAAATATTGCTATCGCTGGCCGCGATGGCCGTGCGGTTCTGGCGCTGCAGTCCGGAACCGCGGGACTTCTACGGTCGCAGGTTCGAATCCTGCCTCGGGGATGGGTGTGTGTGATGTCCTTAGGTTAGTTAGGTTTAAGTAGTTCTAAGTTCTAGGGGACTTATGACCTAAGATGTTGAGTCCCATAGTGCTCAGAGCCATTTCAACCATTTGACATTACTATCCTCAGTGAAAGTAAAAAAGAACTACAGAATGTTCTGAACAGAATGAAAAGCGTAATGAGTACATATGGATCGAGGGTGAATCGAAGAAAGACCTAAGCAAATGAGAGGTAACATAATCTGGAAATAGCAAGAAAGTTAGCATCACAATTGGATTCAAACCTGCGATCGTAGCAGTCGCGCGGTTCCAGTCTGTAGCGCCTGGAACCGCTCGGCCACTCCGGCCGGCTCACAATTGGGTTCACGAAGGAGACTGAGTTAGAGAATTCTGCTAACAAGTTAGCAAATGATTAAGCAAGGAGGACATGTAAAGAAGACTGGAACTGGCAAAAAGAGCATTTCTGGCCAAGAGGTAGTCTGCTAGTATCAAACATAGGCCTTAATTTGAGGAAGAAACTTCTGAGAATGTACCTAAACAGAAGAGAATCGAAGCTTTTGAGATGAGGTGCTACAGAAGAATGTTCAAAATTAGGTAGACTGATAAGACAAGTAACGAGGACGTTTCTCCGCAGAATCGGCAAGGAAAGGAATATTTGGAGAACAATGACAAGAATAACTGACAGGATGAAAGTGCATCTGTTAACAACCAGGGAAGAACCTCGGGGGAACTATAGGGATCTGTAGAAGGTAAAAACTATAAAGGAAGACAGAGACTGAAATACTTCCAGCAAATAATTGAAGACGTAGAGTGAGAGAGCTATTCTGAGACAAAAAGGATGGTACAGGAGAAGAATTCGTGGAGGGCCACATCAAACCATTCAGCAGACTGATTACAAAAAAAATCTTCATTCCTTATCCCACCCATCTTCACACATCCTTTAATACACTTTCAGAGTCTGACTTGTTTCATTTGAGTTATTTTTGAGTTGGCACGTAGGTTTCACTGCCATAAGCCAATGTCGTTAAAGTTATTACTTTATAAAATTTCGTTTCGTTACTAATAAATGTGTTACCGACAGCCTCTGTGTCGGCCACACCCAGCGTGCGGTGTGCCACTCACAGCTATGGGGGATACGGCTCATTTAAATGTCGTCAGGGTGCCACATGGCGTGCTCGCGTCTCCACCATTCACTGTGTCAGATAGGTGTCTCTCTCTCTCTCTCTCTCACACACACACACACACACACACACACACACGCGCGCACACACACATACACACACACACACACACACACACACACACACACACACACCACCACCACCACTACCACCACTACCACCACCAGAGATCCCTACGTTCACATCGTTTCAGTGTCTGCTACTCTGATTGGTTGGCATATCTTTTTAAGCATCCGATCTCAGAGAACCTACAGACTTACCACGTTAGTACGAAAGAACAGTGATAAATACATCGGCGTGGCACGACACCGTCTGGCGTTATGAGTATCGTGTACTAGAGCCCTCTACTATGGGGGAACTTTGTTGACGTCCTAGTACGCTGAGTTAAATGAATGAAACTATAAGATATTTGGAGGTACCAAGCAAACTGTTGCTGTTACATTCTAGTTATGAGTCAATGCAAGGGACGCCAGATGCCTGAGTATCAATGATTAACACGAAGTAGAGGAATATATTCTATGGCTTGTATGCCGATCGGAAGTTATCCGTTGTTAAAAAGTTGATTTACGGTGCGGAACCAATATATCTGAGATATAAATATGGCTGACAGCATTGGTTAAGCTATATCCAAATGACATCGGAGCAACTAACTACAAAAATGTTATCAAGAGGAACCCGTATTTATTTTACAAAGATTAACATACATAGAAAAAACTAAACGTAATAAAACTCTTAGTCAAAATGACTAGAGATACATGACGTATTAAACTGCCTTAGTAATGCACATATAATGGGTCCACAAGGTACTGATAATCACAGCGTTAATAAGAACTACTTCCAGAGATCGACTGATTTGACTTTAAACGATGTGAAGGAACGTGAACAAATGTTACTTCTGAAACGGCATTGAATTGAAATGAAAAATTATACATTATGACTACAGCTGTGAAACGCCTTTAAATTGGTGCCAAGGTTCCCAATCTTCACTCGACGCCGATCTCAACTAAATCCAAAGACTCCAGCGTGAATACCCACCAATCTTGCTGCCGACTCGGATCCCGAACGAAGACCAAACGCTCTCCAACGATCTCAGAACAGCCTTCTCTACACCGCTCTCCAGAACAAAAAGGTTTCTGCGTCCCTCTCCGAAACCGAATCTTCTCCATACTCCGCACTTTTACTTTTAATTCTGACAACGGAACACAAATAATCCCACCAAAAACCCGCATCAGACAGCCAGGGCTCGTGCTTATTTGTTTGACCTATCGGTTGAGAGAAAATTTTCGACATGAGTCCCCTCCTTTCGTCTTATGAGCCCAAGGAAGACCTATGCCACATATTAGCGGCCAGTGTGAGTTCTAGTCTTGGCGTTAGACTATGACACATGAGAAAGTGTTCGTTTCTCCCGCTACCACGCAAGTGTGGAAAACATCGTACCAGTTCCTACGGTTTTGGTAAACACCTTTGGCGTCGGTATGTCTAGTCGTACCGATAATTTTCTACGGTTGCTAGTATGTGACCTGATGGCATACGCGTTCATCAGTTCGTGAGCTCCCTTTTCAACTTCACTGTGTCCGCAAGAGGCATGTCTCCGACGTTACCACCGTTAATCAGTGAAACGTCCCCCTCTCCTTGATCTGAGTTCATTTTGCTCAGAACGAACCATGACGACCCCTGGGGGGCATGCACAGCGACTGCCCTGTGCAGCGGCTCCTCTGTATTGTCTGAGTGACACAAGTAAGACGGCAATGCCGGAGAGAACACATGTGATACTCGGCCATCCAAATATTACCTCATACGAACGAAAGTCGCCATTTGACTGTATTGTTGCTTATTTCATTACGACCCAGTGATTGAGTTTATGTCGTTCGTGGGGGAGGGGGGAATATGTTTCTTAATCTGTGGCCAATTTTAAGTCTGATGTCCTGTTAATGACATAAACTTAATCACTTCAAAATCACAGGCCGAAACCTGCCTCGTAATTAAATAAACAACAATACAGTCAAATGGCTGCGTGTTCATTTAAAAATTATTTTATGATTGTCGCTCAGCAACATCAGAAACACCATTTTTTCAATAAGATCTGACTTGCTTGTTATTTGACGTGTTAAGAGGAATGTAAAATTGCCTATCCAGATTCTATTTTAAGGATATAATTGAAGGGTTTTATGCCACAATGGTATAAATCAATTTTGCTCATTTTGAGGAGATGAAAATTTTGCGAAACATTATGCAGAAAAATCAGGTAAGACTAATAGAAGTGCATATAAGGATACAGAGTCTAATAAGGAACAGTACTAATACTAGAGCATGTTATATTATCAACATAATTATTATAAATTCCACAAAATGTAATTTCAATTAACAGTCTCACAGTGAATTAACAATGCTTGAGCACAATTAAGTGTAGTAATGTTAACAGTGTCATCATTAGTGTATATAAATTGCACGAATTCAGTTTGAATTAACACAGAATACATCTCAATCATCTTTGTCTTCAAAAGTTTCTATATATATATGCAGATGGTGTCTGTTCTATGGGACATATCTGTTGTTTCTTTATATATATATATATATATATATATATATATATATATATATATATATAAAGGCTCACCGGCCATTTGGCCATCTTCTTCTGTGCGGATGCACAAACAGTGCCAGAACTTTTACGGGAATCGTCAGTAAAGCCGCGAGTAATGAGTATGATGGGCAGGGGCACTATGAATATAGCGCAGGACAATAATTTGCGAATGTGGGCCTCACGGGAGGCGTGCTAGAGAGAAGTCCCTGCGGTCGCACTATCCTCTGTGTCCTCGGTGGCTCAGATGGACGCCGGCACGGTAGCTCAGCGTGTTAGGTCAGAGGGCTATAAAAAACGGAGTGATCAACGAACCACCTGCACAAGCGTTATCGGACGTCCGCCGCCACGAACAAAGTCAACGGTCAATGTAGAACAAAATGAGATAAAAAATAAGATGGAAAAACGTCTGAAATGTAAGCAGGAGGTCGTGGGTTCGAGTCCGGATCAGGGCACACGTTTTTTCAACTGTCCCCGTTGACTTATATCAACGCCTGTGTGCAACTAAGGGTATTTATTTCATTGAAAAATATATAATGAACAGGAGGGATGTATCGGAAAAACTCTAACATGGCAGTTTTCTAGTAATTACTAACTGATGGTATTTCACTGTACTATGATTTCTGTTTTATACTGTGGACCTAGATGCAACATCCCTTCTTCCTTTTTTTATGTACAAGGTGAAAAACTCCATATCAGTATTCAGAGGTGTCTTGTAATGTACCTTCGTAGTTTCAGAGCTTCGATATGGCAACCACCGAATTTGTAGCCAAACTACTGGACACTTTAATTAGTTAGCTTTTTCGGTTCTCCAAGGCCACCTTCAATACAAATTCTTCTTGATTCATCTGTCAGTAGCCTCTTTCGTCGTGACTGAACATTTGTTTTATACAAGTCTGATGGAGTGTAGACAGTAGTACCATTTGCTAGAAGAAAGTACGCACTCATCATGAAAATAAGGTCAAAAATCTCTACTTGCAGCAGTATATTTTTCATATGTTTCAAACAAGGAAGTGCCATTTTAAATATTCTGTTTCGCCCAGTGCAGACGTTACTGTACATTATTATGTGTTCTCCTATACTAGAAACTTCTTTTAAGTGTTGTTTCACTATGCCTGATGAAATTTCCTGCAGTCCTCTCATACGTACATGAAAGCAGAGTTAGTTCTGAGATCGTGACAGCACGGATTATAACAGTATAAATTTGCATTTATTGTATGATACTGAACGTATTAACTATGGAAATGCCACGGCTTTTTTCAAACCAAGTGTAGCCTAAATACATAAACACCTTCGGAGTTAGAGTTTGATAATTCCTTAGGCGTGTTCATCAAATTTCATAAAGATTGACTTTCCTTATATATACTCACAATTCATGTTGCACTTCCAAATGCTTTTGTTTTCACCTCCAGCAATCGATATCCACAACTAGCACATATCAAATGTGCCTTTACACTGATCAGTCCTACGGTCGCAGGTTCGAATCCTGCCTCGGGCATGGGTGTGTGTGATGTCCTTAGGTTAGTTAGGTTTAAGTAGTTCTAAGTTCTAGGGGACTTATGACCTAAGATGTTGAGTCCCATAGTGCTCAGAGCCATTTGAACCATTTTTGAACTGATCAGTCGGAACATTACGATGACCAGCTTACTGTCGATACAAACCCGTCTAGGCGAGAAATGGCTACTAGTCAGACACAGGCAATGCGTATAGTATCAGTGAAAGCCCTGTTCGTGTGTAGAATGGGGAAGGCTGTGATCTGAGTTGTAGGCGGGGCAGTTTGGGAAAACAGGACTGGCGGCACCGAACACTCCTACGATGGCCCTCTGCAGCCGACATACCCATGCATGTGCCAGTGTTAGCACCACGACATCGACAACTACCTTCGGCACTGGACGCTGGCGCAGTGGCAGAGCGTTGCGTGGTCTGATGAACCCCGATATCTTCTTCATCATAGCGTTGGGAGGGCCCGGATCTGTCACCTTCCAGGGGAACCACTCCTTGACACCTATACTGCGGGCGAAGATAATCTGGCTGCGGCTCCGTTATGCTTTGGGGAAGATTCACGTAGGCATCCATGACGACGAAGGAGTATCGTACACCCTTTCATGACGATCATGTTTCCCAAAGGTAGTTGCATTTTTCAACAAGACAATGCAGCCTGACACACGGCCAGTAGTTTGATGGAGTGGTTCGATGAACACAGTGGCGAGTTCCGAGTTGATCAACTGATCTGCTGGCGCCCCAGCTCGGCAGATCTGAACCAGATCGAACACATCCGGAACTTGAGTGAACGTAGCGTCAGAGATCATAGCACCTCTCCTCGGAATTTACAGAAATTAGGTGACTTGTGTGCAGATATGGTGCCAACTCCCTCCGGCGACCTAACAAGCCGTCACTCCTTCCATGCCACGATGCATCGCCGCTATCTGTGCCGAAGGTGGACATACTGGCTATTAGATAAGTGGTCATAACGTTTTGGCTGATCAGTGTGTCTATTCTTGCCGGATGAAAAATTAGATTCAAATCGCGGTAGAAAATCTTTACATACAAGACCACTGATCCTAGTCTAATGTAATTTTCAACAGAATTTTCTTTTTATAATAGTACATAACTCTGATGTTCAGTTCAGCGTGCAAGTAATGTTTGCTAGCCTTTTCTAATCGAGAATAATTTTACTGATGACGTGGAAAACTCTTACTGTGGAAATTAATATGACTGATAGTACATTCTCGAGCTTTATTGGAAGGTTTATGACCAGGTCTTAAATCAGTATCACGATCCTCTCTTTTATTGACTTTTTGTGTACATCGAGTCATCCTGTCACTGAAAATTTGAAAATCTCCGAGAATATACTGAATATGTCTGAAGATGCCAATAGTATTTTTACTACAATCCTTTGGAGGTCGAGAGCCAGTTCGTGGTCTTCTTGTTACATGAGAGTCTGGTTTGATAGTTCATATAGGTAGGAATTTTAAGAGTTAAAAATTCCTTTCCTTTCTACTTCGATTGTTTTCCAAGCACATTGTTGCCTACAGTGACACTCACAATCACAAAATATTTTAGCGGGAACTAATTTACATTTTCTGGTACTGTATGCTTCACCCCCTTTTCAGTTTCGTCTCCTGCCTTCTTTTTTCTCTGTCGTTTTCTTCCACGTGATTGGTGTTGTTATCTTCTTCATTAGTCTCTTTTTCGGGTGGATGATATTCTAAAGCCAAATCCAAAATTTCTCTCCATCCATTCATGATTTCTCTAAGCCTTTGTGAATAAATCATTTTACCATATAAATAATCTTATACAAACACCAGTAACATTTGCCAAATAATCAAGCTAATGGTTTCGATATCAATATAATAATTTAAAAGTTATCGGAAAACAGTTTAAACTCTGTTGTAATACAAAAATACCAGAAAACATGTTTGATAATGTAAAAATCTAACAAACATTTTGCTTAATAATAACAATAAAAGAGAGGGAAACTTCCCAGTGGTGGAACAGAATATCTATTTAGTTTCATGGCTCCATTGTGCAAGTCAGACTTAAACCATTTCACAGTAGAACTTGTGGTGCTATCTGTGATGCTATTGTGCATACAAAGACATACAAGACTATGTCCGCAAAAGTGTGTAGTTCCTATTACATAACTTAGTACTCTCCTCATTTCCGTCACAATTTGACTTACATCATCATGCCATAAAACCTTCAATTAGGAATGTGATTGCAATTGTTTCTGTTCTGTTCACATTGAAATTACTGGTGGAAACCAATCTCAACCGACTTTTAATCAAAACAAGCGAATGTCTCTGTCAAAATCCAAGTAGTGACGTGCATCTTCCCGTGCTCACCCTATTAATCTACGTCTTTGTAATTTTTTGTCAGATTAGATTTTCATGTTAGATTAGGGAGGAAGTGCCGAGTGTCGACCCAGATTATTATTTATCACACATGTACACCTAAAGAAAAACAATGTCACACTTCCTTCTGACAGGATGGTTATTTTCACAAACATTTAGCAAGTAGCAAGAGCCAATGAACCGATTAGAAAAGCAGAAGGATATGTGCAGCATCTGACACATCTCTATCACACCAACATCTCAAAAATAAACACTGTGTTGGAATTATCTTTGCAGAGGAAACTATTCATTCCGTCCAGCAGATCATGTAATTCGTTTCCACTCTCACTCAGGATACCTATGTCATCAGCGAATCGTGTCATTGAAATCCTTTTACCTTGAATTTTAAATCCACTCTTGAACCTTGCTTTCATTTCCATCATTGCTTCCTCGATGTACAAATTGAACATAGGGGCGAAAGGCTACAGTCTTGTCTTACACCCTTTTTAATCCGAGGACATTTTCTTGTTCGTCCATTCTTGGCTGTTGTATGTATTGTACATGACCCGTCTCTCACTATACCATACCCCTATTTTTTCAGAATTTCGAACATCTTTCACCATTTTACACCGTCGAATGCTGGCCGGGGTGGCCGAGCGGTTCTAGGCGCTTTAGTCTGGAACCGTACAACCGCTACGTTCGCAGGTTCGAATCCTGCTTCGGGCATGGATGGTGTGATGTCGTTAGGTTAGCTACGTTTAAGTAGTTCTAAGTTATAGGGGACTGATGACCTCAGATATTGAGTCCCATAGTGCTCAGATACATTTACATTGTCGAACCCTTTTCCGAAGTCGATAAATCCTATGATTTTTCTTTAGTCTTGCTTCCATTATTAACCACAACGTCGGAATTGCCTCTGTCGTGCCTTTACTTTTCCAAAATCCTAACTGATCGTCATGCAGCTCATCCTCAATTTTGTTTTCCATTCTTCTGTACATTATTCTTGTAAGCAACTTGGTTGCATGAGCTGTTAAGCTGATTATGCGATAATTCTCGCACTCGTCAGCTCTTTCCGTCTGGAATTGTGTGGATGATGCTTTTCCGAAAGTCAAATGGTATGTTGTCACACTGATACATTCCACACAGCAACGTGAATAGTCGTTTTGTTGACACTTCCCCAATGATTTTAGAAATGCTGATGGAATGTTATCTATCCATTGTGCCTTATTTGATCTTAAGTCCTCCAAAGCTCTCTTAAAATCTGATTCTAATACTAGATACGTTATCTCTTCTAAATCGGCTCCTGTTTCTTCTCACACACCAGACAAGTTTACCCCCTTATAGAGGCGTTCAATGCACTCTTTCTATCTATTCGCTCTCTCCTCTGCATTTAACAGTGTGATTCCGGTTGCACTTTTAATGTTACCGCCCTTGCTTTTAATGTCACAGAAGGTTGTTTTTACTTTCCTACATGCTGAGCCCGTCCTTCCTACAAACATTTCTTTTTGCTGCAGCCATTTCCTCTTAGCTTCCCTGCACTTCCTCTTGATTTCTTTCCTCAGCGACCTGTGTTTCTGTAATCCTGAGTGCATTTTTGTACTTCCTCCTTTCATCAATAAACTCAAGTATTTCCTTAGTACCTATGTTTTCCTTCCCAACTTCTGTGATTGCCCTTTTTAGAGATGTCCATTGCTCTTAAACTGTTCTGTCTACTGATCTATTCGTTATTGCTGTATCTATAGTCTTAGAGAACTTCAAGCGTATCTCATCATTCATTAGTACTTCCGTATACCACTTCTTTTCGTGTTGATTCTTCCTGATTAATGTCTTAAACTTCAACTTACTCTTCATCACTACTATATTGTGATCTGAGTCTATATCTGCTCCTGGGTACGCTTTATAATCCAGTATCTGATTTCGGACACTCTGTATGACCATGATGTAATCTAACTGAAATCTTCCCATACCACCCGACCTTTTCCAAGTATACCTTCTCCTCTTGTTATTCGTGAACAGGGCATTCGCAATTACTAGCTGAAACTTGTTACAGAACTCAGTTAGTCATTCTCCTCTCTCATTCTTTGTCCCAAGCCCATATTCTCCTGTACCTTTTTTTTTCTACTCCTTCCCCTACAACTGCATTCCAGTCCCCTATGACCATTAGATTTTCATCCCTCTTTACGTACTGTATTACCGTGTCAATATCCTCATACACTTTCTCTATCCCTTCATCTTCAGCTTGCAACGTCGACATGTATACCTGAATTATCTTTGTCAGTGTTGGTTTGCTTTCGATTCTGATAAGAACAATCCTGTCACTGAACTGTTCACAGTATCACAATCTCTGCCCTACCTTCCTATTCATAACGAATCCTACTCCTACTATACCGTTTTCTTCTGCTGTTGATATTACCCTACACTCATCTGACCAGAAATCCTTGTCTTCTTTCCACTTGACTTTACTGACCCCCACTAAATGTAGATTGAGCCTCTGCATTTCCCTTTTCAGATTTTCTAATTTCCCTACCATTTTCCAGCTTCAGACATGCCATGCCCTGACTCGTAGAACATTACCCTTCCATTGATTATTCAATCGTTTTCTCATGGTAACCCCTCCCTTGGCACCCCTCTCCCGGAGATCCGAATGGGGCACTTTTCCGGAATCTTTTTCCATTGGAAAGATCGTCATAAAACTTCTTCATTTACAGGTCACGTGTCCTGTGGATACACGCTACTGTCTTTAATGCAGTTTCTTCCATTGCCTTCTGCATTCTCACGCCGTTGATCATTGCTGATTTTTCCGCCTTTAGGGGCAGTTTCCTACACCTAGTCCAAGAGAGTACCCTGAACATCTGTCCACTCCTCCACTCTCTTTGACAAGGCCGTTGGCAGAGTGAGGGTGACTTCTTATGCCGGAAGTCTTTGGCCGCCAATGCCGATTATTAATCAAAACTTAAGCAGTGGCAGGGTGAGAGCCTGGGATCGAAGACCTTTGGATCACGAATCAAAGACGCTACTCCTAGACCACGGGTCCATAATCATAAAATAATTAAAGAAAAAAAGCTCTTTACAGTGAAACAGTATGGACTGTGAAAGTAGGATCGGACCTTCATCTTAGCTATATCACTTACATACAGATAAAAAACTTTAAAATCAGTTTACGTAGTCTAGTTTAATTAGGTTGTTGAACTAGCCTAGAAATAGTCAGACGTTTATAAAATGACAAGATACTATTCATCGAAATAATGTATTAATTCTGCTTCATTGCTTTACTGTAATGATCTTTCCCTACTTTGTCTTATGCTGCAATTTTATAACAGAGATCTGAAAATTATGATACCAGAATTCGTCATGAAAAATTCATTTGTCTCGGAGTTCACGCAAAGAAATGGGATACGGAAGTACTAAGGAATGACGAGATACGCTTGAAGTTCTCTAAGGTTATAGATACAGCAATT
This sequence comes from Schistocerca cancellata, assembly GCF_023864275.1. Classification (NCBI taxonomy): domain Eukaryota; kingdom Metazoa; phylum Arthropoda; class Insecta; order Orthoptera; family Acrididae; genus Schistocerca; species Schistocerca cancellata. Next base: position 576,953,282 of record NC_064626.1, read on the forward strand.
CTCTAAAACAATAATGAACTCCGAGACAAAGAATTTTGGAAAACACAGTCAACCTTGCAAGATTAAACACATAAAATACAGAAGAATATTGCTGTCATCTGGATTAAGACTTGCCTTTCATGACAACTAAATAACCTTCCGCACAAAATATTTTGGCGCAACAGTTTAATTATATGTTATTAAAAATATCAGCGAGTACATCAACAGGATTCTACAACAGAATATTAATTTACTAATAGATACACCTGTCTTAGCACATACACACACACACACACACACACACACACACACACACACACACACACACACACGCACACACACACACACACACAGACAGACACACACACACACACACACACACACACACACACACATGTGTGTGTACTAACACAGGTGTACTTATTAGTAAATTAATATTCTGTTGTATAATCTTGTTGATGTACTTGCTGATATTTTTAATAACATCTAAATAAACTGTTGCGCCAAAATATTTTGTGTGGAAGATTATTTAGTTGTCATGAAAGGCAAATCTTAATCGAGATGACAGTGATATTATTCTGTATTTTGTATGTTTAATCTTGCAAGGTTGACTGTGAATTTCAAAATTGTTTGTCTCGGAGTTCATTACTGTTGTAGAGAATTGGTGAATTTCTTAAAGCAACATATTTTCACGGATTTATTTTTTGAACAAATTATGTCGATAGCCACACATACTTCATTTTTTGCACGGGTCGATGTGCAATGTATATGTGGTGAATTGTAATGTAAAATTGACACGGCACTGGAAAAATTAAGGACGAGATTTGTAAAGTAACATCACGTAATAACTACTTGGTGGAAATGAAAGCAAGAGAATGTTGCCAGACGTCTCCTAATCGAGCACAACTTTTTATAGGCTAAAGTCCCTGTCCTGTGTACAAAATCAAGCGGATTCGCCAGCAACTGTAAATAATATACAATATCATATGGCTGAGTATCACACATGTAACAGCCAAAAAGGTTTTTTTTGGGGGGGGGGGGGGGCATAAAATTTCTTGGGATGTATTTGTTCCTGGGGAAATGCTAAAACGATGTTTTTTCTGGTGGAGGCGGTTGACTTTTTCCACCACCCCCCCATCCCCATTATATGTATGGTGAGGGTTGTAAGAACAAGTAGATATAAATTCATGTTCTTCCACAAAGTCCATACGTCTACAACAGGAAGTAGGCGAAATTGCTGTGCATCCCAGAGTAGGGATGCATGCATTCTAATCCTTAATTACGTGTCATATTGCACAACATGACAAAGCCATGCTCGACGACATTACTGCATAGGTCAAGTTATATCACACGACGACAGGCACCATGTTAATTTACTTGACACAACGCATAATATTACGTAAAAGAGCGCGAATATTTCGAGATGTTTTGATTTAAAAATCTTTGAAGCTGCTTGAAACACCGAAACGCTAGTTGCCTTCCCTTATATGCCTCTCTGTCCAGTATATATTCACCTTTTTAGTGTTATGATGGGAGCTTTATTTTATTCTGGGGGAAAACGGAAAGAGCGCCCAGAGACCGTCGTCATTCAATCCGCGGAAGCTACACGTACCACGAAATGGCTGCACTGCATTTGATCTATGGCGTGGCCAACTGCAATGGACGATGAGCCGTGCCATTTTATCGTGCGACACATCCCGATAGAAAGATGCGGTGTTACAGAATTCGCTACCCTTCATCGCCGACTGTGCGAAACCGATTCGGACATGTTCCGAAATTTGAACGTAAGTCGTCCGGATTCGGCTACTGCGTTGTAAACACGCTCATACCAGGCTACTTCGTGGCATCGAACCTGTTTACTTGTCTGCGCTGCAGAACTGGCAGGAACTGTGTCGTTTGCAGCAGGTCATTGCTGCTCCAAAATCCCTTGCATGCTGATATCAATAGAAATAAGAAGAAGTTAGATATGCCATTTTTACACGGCGAATCTAAAATAAATCTGCCGATGATACAGGGATGTCAGTCCTGATCGTCGCCGTCCGTGGTGCCAGGTACTTGCACGGATCATTGTGTTGCTAGTGCGAACTTGCAGCTTCAACGTCAAACAGAGGACGAGGACGGATATTGCCACTTGCAGAAGCTTTTCTGGCTTTGCCGCTTATCAGTCTGCATGATGGCACTAGGTTTACTGTCAAGGAATGTGGGATCACCAGGCAAGTGCCATTTGCATCATGTATCGACATAAATTCCGCCCGTATCACTACATCAAGAACCCGGATGACGTGATTTCGAACATTGTGTAGAACTCTGTGGTTCGTTGCTTGGTAAAGGAAACCGCATTTTTCCAACGTGTGCTTTTTACCAGCGTTCTCGAGCCATTATATCATAGACTACTGGCCAGTTGAAAATTCAAGTTGGCTTCGTAAGGTACAACACCAACGACCTTGAGTTTGAACGTTTGGTGAAGCATCACAGGAAATTCTATTGTGGAACCTAACGTCATTCAAAGGGTGTTAAATAGAGATATGTAAGCACAATTGCTTGCAAACATTCTAATTGTTCTCCTAGAGGAGGTGCCACTGCGTAAACGACAGTGTGTGTGGTTCCAGCAGCAGGTGTTTAAGAATCATTGGCACGTCGCCAGTCAACAACAGGTCAGGAATTATTATCATTTTTTATCAAATCAAAGGTCAATACAATATATTTTCGCTGAATAGGGCTGTTTAACAATATCAAGTACGAAAGATCGACGTTTCTTTTCGTCTTTGACAACTGTGCAGCAATCGCGCATGTTTAATTGGAGAACCGCCTGACGAAACTGTAGCTATTTCCACAAAAACCAGAACGACGACGACGAAGAATGAATGATGCGCCACGAAGGAATTGTCCGAATGAGACATAAACCACTAGATGTGACGAAATGTTCAGACAAATAAACGATTAAAATTTCAGAAAAATTGGATGATTTATTCAAGAAGGAGCTCTTCGCAACTTAAGCAGGTCAGTAACGAATTCGTCCACCTCTGTCACTTACGCAAGCAATAATTCGGCTTTCCATTGATTAATAGAGATGTTGAACGCACTCATGAGAGATATAATGCCAAATTATGTTCAACTAGCGCGTTAGATCGCCAAAATCCGGACCTGGAATCTCACTGACTGGAGAAAAATCGTCTTCAGCGATATGTCCCGCTTCTAAGTGAGCTCAGATAAACAGTGAAGACGTGTCTGGAGATGCCCCGGACAGCGGTGAAATACCAATCTCACTATCACCCAATATACGGCTCGACAACAAGTAGTGATGGTCTAAGGGGCCATTTGTTTTAATAGCGGCAGCCCTTTGATCGTCATCCGCGGTACCCTCACAGCGGCACATCGACGGTGTTCTACGCTCCGTTTAATCGCCCTACATAGCAAGCCATCCTGGGCTTGCATTTCAGCAAGATAAGGCCCGCCCTCACAAGGCAAGTATTTCTACTGCTTGTCTTCGTGCTTGCCAACCCGTACCTTGGGCAGCAAGGACGCTGAACCTCTCGCCTGCTGAGAATGTTTGGAGCACTATGGGGAGGGCCATTCAACCAGCTGGGGATTTTGATGTTTTAACGTGTCAGTTGGGCAAAACTTTGCACGATGTCCCTCAGGAGGGTATCCAATGTCAATCAATGTGAAGCCGAATAGCCGCTTGCTTAGGGGCCAGAAGTGAACCAGTGCATTATTGGTCTGCTGAATTTTTTATGCTCTTTCTCTTGAATAAATCAGTCAACATTTCTGAAATTACAATAATTTCTTCATTTATACATGAAAATCACATCTACTGATTTGGGTCCCATTCAGGTAATTCCTTCGTGATGCGTCGTTCCTTCTTCCTTTTCTTTTCTTATAGTTTTCCTATGCCTCATCTGACATGCAAGAAGTTAGCTTATAATTTAGTACCATGTAAAAGAATCATAGCGGACCCTGTATCTTTGTCGTATAGGAAACGTAGCAACGTTGGCTGTCTTGCTGCATACAACGACGGAACCTGGAATGAGAGCTCTGCCTGGCAGTCTTTACGCCGCAATAGGACTCTGGCAGAATTGCTTTCCAGTTTTAATACATTTCTCGAATTCTTTTGCGGAAAGATTCAACGTCGATGTTAACAAGCGCTTTCTCACTGTAATTGTCTTTCGAAGAGCTACAGAATGCAATAAGGAAAAGTATACTATTCTTTTGGAGAAACATACTTGTTTGAGTATTTCGTCTGATCCCAGAGTTAGAAGTGTCATTATCGATACAAAAAATGACGTGCCCTTCCGTATACTGTCAATTGTGGTAAGCCTCGTTTCGATATCTGGAACCGTCCACGACAAAAGTGGTGCTACGTCTTATGTGACTCAATCTGTACATGCACGAAAAGGTGGAGGAACGCACTAAAATGACAAAAATTAGTTAAAATATTTGAAGCACGATTAGCTACTACCAAAATCTTTGCTGTTGTTGTTGTTGACTGGTTTGACGCACCTCTCCATAATACTCTTTCTAGTGCAGCTCTCCTCGTTTCCGAATAACTACTGCAACCTACATTCTTTGAACTTGCATACTGCATTAAACTCTTGGCCTCCCTCCACGACTTTTATTCGGCACACCTGCCTGCGGCTTGGTGATCATTTGATGGCTCAGAATGTCTGCTATCAACCGACCCGTCCTCTCAGCCATGTTGTGCCACAAGATTTCTATTCAGGACGTCCTCAATAGCCACGTGATCTACCCATTTTATGTTTAGCATTCTTCTGTAGCACACATTTCTAATGATTGTATACTCTTCTTGCCTGAACTGTTTATCGTCCAACTTCCACTTCTATACATGGCTCTAGAAAAAACTTCCTGACACTTAAACCTATATACAACGTTGGCACATTTCTCTCCTTCAAAAATGCATTTTTTCTTGCCATTGCCAGTCTATATTTAGTATCCTCTCCACTTCGGCCATTATCAGTTACTTATCTACTACTTTCAGTGTCTCGTTTTCGAATTTGATTCCCTAAGGGTACCTGATTTAATTCTACGGCACTCCATTATCCGTGTTTTGCCTTTCAAAATACCGTCCATAACTGCTCTTCCAAGTACTTTGCTGTCTCTGACAGAATTACAATGTGGCCGCCAAATCTCTCCCTGAACTTTTATTCCTACTCAAAAATTTTTCTTTCGTTTCCTTTACTGCTTGTATAGTGTGTAACACCAAAAATGCAGATGTACCTTCCGCATCATCCGAACTTTTTCACCGTTTGGTATCCACCGATAACTTTTATTGTACTTTTAAGGGGGAATGTAATGGATTTTGTTCAAAAAAGTCGAATTTGAAAAATATTATTTTCTTGATATACACTGAATCTTTGTTGTGTGGGAATTTTAACGTGATGGCAGCCTTAGAAAAGCTATTAAATTGTTGAACTAGTCATCTCTGCCCTGGCGACCACCCCCACCTTTTCCGACATTTGGGAAATTGCTTGCTTCAGAGGAATTAATGTCAGTGTGAAGGCTATTTTTTAGATATCTGTGGATGACATCTATATATCTGCCCGAAAACTTTCTTGCGTTTGGTTTATTTACGTTTTGACAGTATTAGGCACAATCTGTGTCCGAAAGACAATTGGTGTGAGTTTAACAACAGAAAAGAGACATGTTCACATAACCACTCATTACCAGAACCTGTTATGAATGCAGTTTAGCCCACATTAACGTTTCTTGCAAATACTGATTTATCGAGGAAGTGTCTTCACGATTAGATGCTCAAACAGGAGATTCTGTGGACTTGAAGAGCTCAAAATAAGTGTCTATGATGCAGTTTTACGTTACAATAACGGAAATAATGGCAGAATTGAAGTGCTGTAGAGAGTTGGTGTGGATCCTGGGTCGTTTACAACAAAAGCATATTACACCATTGACGAGAGCAGGGTCAAGAAAGCTAACAGATCAGTGTCTTACCTGTAAATACAGGCCAGGCAGATTCGAAGAGGAGAGAAGAGAAACCTGGAGGAAGAAGGGTATCAGTATGGAGGATTTAAATATTGAGGTAAGCTTATTAGATGTAGAAGTATGAGACGAAAATCTTTCAATCTCATTTTCTCTGTTTTACATTTTTTGCGTTATTAGAAGTTTTTCTCAAAAAGTATAAGCGCTAATGTCACGAAATTTTCAGCAACTGTTCGCAGCGTGTTGCTGTCTCCCTGGAACTAAAAAATATGAGATCCTGCAAATACATTTTAATTTTTAGATGATTGTTTGTAGAAAAAAATTTAATTTTGGATGTGCAAAATTAAAATCTCTGTTAATGATACAGTTTCTACTATTAATTAATGGCTGTAGTTCAGTGGTCTTATAACCTTCTCAGGACACTACAAGAAAATTTTCAGATTAATTCCATAATTAGTATTTGAGTTATGGCTTTTTATAAAAGACAATAAAAAATTAAAAATTCTGATTTCTGGCAAAATATTAGTGCCGCAATTTTATTATATTTTTCCAAAACACAGATCTTTTGCTTTGCACATGCAAAATTTTAGTTTTGAACATTAATAAATATGGCTATAATTATTCTTTTAAATAAATGTTTACATTTTACGTTACATCCCCCCTTAATTCTGAATCTGCAAGCTTTATTACAAAAACTGCATTTAATAAGTAAGGGATGTAATAGTGTATTTACTTCTGAATGTTTATAACTGACTGTAATTATATTGAAAATACTGTAAATTTCTGGGTAACAGCCGAGGGAACTTTATTTACATATATCGATAGATACGATGAAATGGCCGTGGCTGTGCCGTTGTTTATGTTTGCGTGTGGAGAGTCTACGTTGCACTGCAAGCAGAGAGGAAGCAGAGCAGCTTGTGTCATGAAATAGTGCGGAAGTGTTCGCTGGGCGCTCCCGCAGGCGCAGCGTGCAGCTATGATCGCACCACTGTGGCGCACCTACTTCCTTAACCAGCGAGTATTGAGACCACGGTAGGATTGAACGGTCGGAGGAAGTTGCAGTTCTAACAATTTCCCGTCCCATAATAATCCGTGGCTCTGGAAACTACTCGTGATTCTGAACCAAGGGCAGGAACAGCATCACCTCGGCATTGTCGTCAGCTACATTCTTCGTCATCGGCACAACTATAACATCGTGAGACTGTTAACTGACAGCATATAGCTAATATTGCACAACCATTACCCAGTTGCTTTTATTTCACAAACTTTGACTAACTTTCTTGAATAATAATCTGCACTCGCTAAAACTTGCAGAGCACCTGTGTTGTCACTGTCCTTAGATATTATTGCCAAGCAGTATCCTTTTCCTTTATATACAATCAGCGAGTGTCTTAAAATATCTAAACTGATTAACTATTTACTGCCAGTTTTGTTTGTTTGCTAATTACCACTTTCAGTAGAAATTTTGCTGTCTCAGTAACTGTTCATTCTTGTATTGCTTAACAGAGGTGTAACATATTTGCGATTTTCAGTATTAACTTCACGCACTTGAACTAACATAACAATTTCACTGCTGAAACTAATAACTAAAGATACAGCGCAAATTAAGAGCGCCCTATTTCATTTATTCGTAGTTAGCTTAGCAAATGTGTCCTGCTGGCTAGCTGCGTACTTTTGTCCTTATGTTAAAAGTAAATGCAATTCAATCTCTCAATAATTAAAAGTAAACTGCTTTCGTTTATCCAAATTTTGCATTAAGTTACGCTGAGATTACTAAAAATCATTTTATTACATAACAAAGTTTCAGTTACAATCAATCATTTATTTAACCAGCCACTTCATTTAACTTTACTTTCAAAATATAGTATTTGAGAATAAGTACCTGCAAACTCATGGTTTTCTCATTCATCTATTTTTTCGTGAAATGTGGTGTTGTGGAAAATCGTGGTAACTTTCCGTTTACACGCCAGTGATTACTTGCTTCATTTTCTTGGTCATTGTCTTTCTTAGGATTCTGGATGTTCATTGTCCTAGTGGGATAAAAACGTTTAGTTATCCTTTTTGCGAATCATTTTCTCTGTACTAAATATTACGTGGTACCCTTTTTCCCCCATAGTAGTTCGTGAGCGATTCCACTAAACTTCACTCAGTTCAAAATACACTTTTCTCCTACAAACTGGTACTAGTTTCATTCGGTAACGATAGCTTCAGACACTGTAAAATTTCATTAGGCATACTCGATCACGGCCAGTTATACTGCAAAGCAGTAGGCCGATTAGGAAGGTGGAGGTTACAGGTGTACAGTTTGAACAACTTCAGAAATTGGTATAACCCTTTTTAATCACTCCTCCCCTTTCATGTCCCTCGACACTTATTACTGCCGTCTGTTTCAGTACAAGTTGTAAATGGCCTTTCTCTTCCTGGATTTTACTGCTGCTGTCTTCAGAATTTCAAAGACACTATTCCACACAGCATTGTCAAAACCTACTTTTAAGTCTAAAAAAGCTCTAAATGAGGGTTTGCCTTTCCTTAATGTGTCTTCTAAGAAAATTAGTAGGGTCGGAGTCGTAGGGTGTGTTCGTACATTTCTCCGGAATCCAAATTGATCTTTCCTGAGCTCTGCTTCTACCAGTCATTTCATTCTTCTAAAGAATTCGTGTTAGTATCTTGCAAGCATGACTTATTAAACTGACAGTTCGGTAATTTTCACACCTGTCAGCAACTGCTTTCTTGGAATTGGAATTACCGCATTTTTCTTGAAGTCAGAGGATATTTCACCAGTTTCTTGCTTACCAGAGGGAAGAGTTTTGTCATAGCTGGCCCTCCCAAAGCCATCCGTAGTTGTGACGGGATGTCGTCTACTCTCGGGAACTTGTTTTGACTGACATCGTTCAGAGCTTTGTCAAATTCTTCTCACACTGTTATATATCTCATCTTCATCTAACTCCACTTCCCTTTCTGCAATACTGCTTTTAAGTTCATCTCCCTCTATGTATACCTTTCGTCTTTCAGCCTTCCCTTCCTTGCTCAGGAGTGGTTTACCATCTGAGCCCTTGATATTCATACAGCTGCTTCTCTTTTCCCCGGAGGCCTCTATAATTTTCCTGTAGGCGGTGTCTATCTTTGCTCTAGTGAAATATGCTTCTGTATCATTACATTGGTCCTCTAACCATTCCTGATTACTCATTTTGTTCTGTCTGTCAATCTGATTTTTTTTAGATGTTTGTATTACCGTTCGCCAGCTTTACATGCTGCATTTTTAAATTTTTCTCTTTTCACTAGTTAAATTAAATATCTCCCACGTTATTCAAATGGTTCAAATGGCTCTGAGCACTATGGGACTTAATATCTGAGGTCACCAGACCCCTAGAACTTAGAACTACTTACACCTAACTAGCCTAAGGAGATCACACACATCCACGCCCAAGGCAAGATTCGAACCTGCGGCCGTAGCCGTAGCGCAGTTCCAGACTGAAGCGCCTAGAACCGCTCGGCTGCTCCGGCCGGCCCATGTTACTCAAGGACTCCTACTAGACCTCGTCCTTTTACCTACTTGATCCTCTGCTGCCTTCATTATTTCTTCTCTTAGAATTACCCATTCGTCTGCTGCTGTATTCCTTTCTTTGTTCTAGTTAACCATTGACCGATGCTGTCTCTGAAGCTCCCAATAACCTTTAGTCCTTTCAACTTACCCAGGTCCCATCTCCTTAACTTCCTACCTTTTTCCAATTTCTTCAGTTTTAATCTACAGTTCATAATTAATAAATTGTGGCCAGAGTTCATGTTTGCTCCTGGAAATGCCTTACCAATCTGATACCTTCTGGAGTCTCCAGGTCGCACCCTCGTACACAACTTTCTATGTTTCTTAAACTATTAGCGATGATTAAATTATGCTCTGTACAAAACTCTAACAGGCAGCTTCCTGTTTCATTCCTTTCCCCCAGTTCACATTCAGCTACTACTTTTCTTTCTCTTTCTTTTCCTACTTTCGCATTCCAGTGCCCTTTACAGTTGGATTTTGATCTCTTTTAATTACATGAATAATTTCTTTTACTTCATCATACATTTCTTCAGTCTATTCATCGTCTGCGGTGCTAGTTAGCAGGTGAACTTGTATTACTGAGGCAGGTGTGGGTTTCGTGTCGATTTGGACTACGATAATGTATTCACTATGCTGTTAATAGTAGCTTGCCCGCATTCCTGTTTTCTTATTCATTATTAAACCCACTTCTGCATTACCCCTATTTGACTTTCTATTTATAATTTTGCATACACCTGACCAGAAGTGATGTTCTTCCTGGCAACGAACTTCACTAGTTCCCACTATATTTAACCCCAACCTATCTATTTCCCCTTTTAAATTTTCTAACCTGTCTGCCAGACTGAGAGATCTAACGTTCACGCTCGGATCCCTAAGACGCTAGTTTTGTTTCTCCTGAAGACGAGTAGTCTCCGCTTGGAGATCAAACCTCCGAATCTTACCTCCGAAATATTTTATCCAAGAGAACGGCATCATGATATAACCACACAATGGAGCTGCATGTTCTCGGGGAAAAATTACGGCAGTAGTTTGCCCTTTCTTTCAGCCTTTCGCAGTACCACTACAGCGAGGCCGTTTTTGTTGGTGTTACAAGGCCAGATCAGTCAGTCATCCAGACTGTTGCCCCTGCAACTACTGAAAAGGCTGCTGCCCTCTTCAGGAACCACAAGTTTCTCTAGCCGCTCAACAGATAGCCTTCTGTTGTGTTTGCACTTGCGGTACGGCTATCTGTATCGCCGAGGCACGCAGACCGTCCCAGCGACTGCTGAGTCCATGGTTCATGTTGTTACCAGTTTCGATTCTTACCCATCATCATCATCAGCAGCATCTTCATAACGAGGCAGAAAAAGTTTTTCAATTACCTAGAGTATCTGTGTCAATTACATTATATTGGTTCTGTTTTGCAGTTCGTGTTGTTGACATAAAATGTGAACTGGCACGTTATTCATGTGTTCACAAAAGTACTGTAATTGGAAAAGATTCTGTTGCTAATGTTGAAGAGGTAACAGTAAAGAGATAGCAATAACTTTAGCAGTAGTTGGCGACGCTACACTCTGATTTACGACAAATACAAGTATCTGCATTCTGTAAGGTACCCACTATTGAAAAAATTATAAATGTTTTGGTAAAGTTGTAGCTGAAAATTCTGTATTTTTTTGTTTGGAAAAAAAATTATTATTAGCTGAAATGGGCTAATTTTACGGAGAACCCACAGACGACTTTCAAGGACTTTATACTAGACAAGAAATGACAATAGAAATTATAGGAAACATAAGAGAGATGATCAAAATTTTCAGAGATGTAAGACAAATACGATGTTCATCACCATATACATTCAAAATTTGCTAAGGAAGTGTCATCAGAGTGATGGATAAGTAACAATAGGTGGAAAAAAGATTACGTACTTATTTTGATTTTTCCATCGCTGGTGCTTGAATTATGACATGTTTAATGTGAGCTTGGTATGGGAATTCAACAAGCGCTCACCTTATTTAATTTATACCAATAATAAGTAGATTAAAATTGTGACATTTTAGTGAGAGGCTCTCAGTCAGGTGTGTATGAAATGCTAGTGAAATGGCATTATTAGATCCAGCAGGAGAGACTATGAGTAGAAGCTAGAAGAAATTGAAAGCTGCGAACAACATAACATGGATATAAAGGCGAAGGCAAGGATGCTCTTCTGAATGAAAAGAAAGATGAAAGTAAGACTATTTATAGATAGAAGGAAGAAAGGAAGATTATGGTTTAACATCCCTTCGACGACTTCTTCATCGGAGAAGGAAAAGGCAGAGAAGATAACGACTATTAATTTTGAAAAGAGTTCTAAAGTATGAAATGTTTTTAATAATTTGAGACGCATAATAAGCGGTAATATCGAAAAGCAACATAAAAGTAAAAAGCGGAGCAGGAATGGGAAAGTACATTTAAAGAGACGCAAGGAAATTTTCGGAGCGGAGTTGAAACGTCAGCTACTACAATGGGTAAATACGATGTTATGTGCACGGTGTAGTCTTATATGATGCAGAAAGATGGATACTGTGAAGAGCTATGTTTCAACTGTGGATCTAGAAGAAGGTAGAAGATGCGAGCTGGGAGACAACATGAGTCTCACGGAGACATTCAAAACGGTGAATGAGCAAACAGATTTGGTATGGAAGGCAATAGTACGATGAGATTTCGACAGGATATTCGACGTTCAGTAAGAGAGTAATAAATAGTTCAGAAGCGACTGAGAAACGCCATGGTAGACACAAAAAGCTCCAATTCGTCATATTAAAAGATGAAACGGAATGATGAGAAGGGAAAGACTGACAAACGTTGAGCATGTGACGAAACCCTTCCATTGCAAAATGACGTTAAGAAACGACTTATTGAAACAATGACTGAAAAGGGAGAGGTTGACGTTTATAGTCGACACTGAAGACAATGACGAATTTAGAAAGGTTTCATTTCAACTATGATATATAGTTTTAAAATACAGCCCGTGAATTTTCATTTTAGCTTGCTAGGTGCGAGCCCATATGGCCTGGAAGGAAATTATAATAATTTAATCCTTTAGCGACGATTTTACGCTTTCCGCCGTATATCTCCTTCAAAATGAAAAAAATAAAAAGAAAAAAGTGTCTGCTGTCGTCCTGAGAAGGAAAAGTTTCAACTGAGTAATTGTCAACAGCGTTAGGCGTTGTAGTGTGCTGTTTGCAACATTTCGGTATAGCCTTTACTTAAGCCATATGAAACTGAGACATTAATATGGTAAATATCAACCTTGATCCATGTATGAAGATAGCTTCTTGTTTACACGTTTGCATTGCATCAGAAGTTTTAGCGCAGTAGAAACACTTTTTAAAACTGTTATCAGTTTTTGGTTTCATATTTTTTTAGGCTACTTCGTGGCTGCTACTATTAGAAGTATCCGCACATTTACATTTATATATTTAAATATCTTCTGTTAAATATTCTTCCCGTTACCTTTCCGGAAACTCTATTAACGATAAGAAGCAGTGTTCTAGAGCAACACGCAAGATTGCAGTCTTTGGGTCTTCGTGGTTTCTCGGTCTGCTGGAAAGTTTCCTCTAAATTAAATTCTTCCAAGCGTCTTGCACAATGTCAAATCAAAATGAAGGCCAAGGACCGACAGGCGAAAAGTTCATTTCGCAAGAAATTCATAAAGAAGCCTGTCACGGAAACGCTAGAGGAGAACAAGAGATCTGGCAGCTAAGTCTCGTAGTTTAAAGTTCAGCTGTTTCCTTTCCGTGCTATGTTATTACGAACAAAACTGCATAGTTAGGGGCAGATAGTTTCCGGCGGGTCTTTTTTGTTTTTGCACAAACTTCCGAACGGAAACAATTTTAAATTCAGCTGCAGCTTAGGTTTCCCGATGTGCCATTTGTGAGGTGAAATGCAAGACATTAACGCGTTTCTGACAATCCAAATTTCGTGTTCCACATCTTACAACAAAGTTATGTGACGTAAACTTGCATCTGATAATATTCTAATTCGGAAAACATAGTTTGTGACGCCTTTATATATGACTGCCACAATAAGGTTTCTTCACACATATACTCTGTAACGACTACTGGCGAACATGTTACAAAACGATTACTTCTTGTTTTCAGCATTATTATTTTGCAGAAATTTGATAAATATACAGTAATCTCATGTATTATGTAAGTGTTTACAGCATACATTCACAAAATTTTCTTCCCGTGATCATAGTATTTCCCACACACGTAGACATACACATTCCACAATTATTAATATAGAATATCTTATTCTTGTAGGGCTTGATTTAGCTTTCCGCCGTCATATATCCTCTTTCTCTGGAGTATGGCAGTAATTTGTTTACTTTCAGAAAATGTTCTATTACAATATTTCTAATACTATACGTTTAGGCAGAAAACTGCCATCCGTTTCCACTGTATTCTTCCTTAGTGTGTGTTGCTCAACTGAATAAAGGACACAACCATGAAAGGTAATTTACCTCCTTTGCACCTTTGCAAGCAGAACTAATGCACAGTCTGTATCGATAGTAGTAACATATTAGTCTTTCATATCATGTTGACATAATTGTAAGATTGGACGGTTATGCTAACTTTGTGGAAAACTGGTGTTGAACAACCAGAAAAAGATGGTGTTTCCCACTTTTATATCGCAGTACGGCCCAATTGATTACAGACTTGCAATGTCACCAGCTATTTGTTTGGCGAGCTGTTCCTTTAATTCTTTCCTAGTTCATGGATGGACGTTTGTATTTTCCAACATTAGGTGCTATTTCCTTCAATGCAAATCCGCACTTTTAATTCAGCAGTAGAACTAAACTCACAGCAGACATGCAATCTGAAACATGCCCCAAATAGGTCGCAGTGTAACGGGTATATGTCCATAATAGGAAACAGAAAATGGGTAAGCCGGCCGCGGTGGTCCAGCGGTTCTAGGCGCTCAGTCGGGAACCGCGCGACTGCTACGGTCGCAGGTTCGAATCCTGCCTCGGGCATGGATATGTGTGATGTCCTTAGGTTAGGTAGGTTTAAGTAGTTCTAAGTTCTTGGGGACTGATGACCACAGATGTTAAGTCCCATAGTGCTCAGAGCCATTTGAACCATTTTTAGAAAATGGGTAAGTTACTTCCCTTGCAGGATTATTAGAGTATTTATTGTATGTTTGAATGGTGTTTATCATTTAGTTGGATGGTAATAATGTCTATGGAATGGTTACTTTAAAAGACACTATGCCAAAAAAAAAATTTATGCCACTCGTAATTGAGTATATGCCGTCTTGTTAATGTGCTTGTTGTTAGTTTGTGATGCAGCAGTCAACGTGACATTGAAACGTTTAAGAATTCTTTTATTTAAACGGTATCGAATGAAAATTGTCTGAGTAAAATTATCGCTCTTATACTAAAGGTTTGTGTTAAGAAAACCTCTGCAAGTATGACAAGATGTAGGAGTGTTATTTCTGTGATAAATATCCGTTGGAAGGAGAGTGTATTTTGTGAAAACATTCGTAATTTCATGAAAAATAAAATATGGAAACGAATGTAATTTATAAATGTACAGACTGAAACATACTAAGGATATTGGAATATGTAATAAATTTAAACAAATTGATATTGTAAAGGAAGCGGCTACAAGGGTAGCGGAGTACGTGTGCAGTGCACATGTGGGTTTTTTTTGCTTAGAGAATTCCCTGCCTAGGCCCGACAAGACGCATCCTGAGACGCGACAAGGAAGTGGTAGGCAAAACGCAACAGGGAATAACAATATTCATGTGGTAATAGTAAACTGCAGGAGCGTCTATAGAAAGGTCCCAGAACTGATCTCATTAATAAACGGTCACCATGCCCACATAGTATTAGGGACAGCAAGTTGGCTGAAACCAGATATGAACAGTAATAAAATTCTAAACTCAGATTGGAATGTACACCGCAGAGACAGGCTGGACAGTGAGGGAGGTGGCGTGTTTATAGCGATAAGAAGTGCAATAGTATCGAAGGAAATTGACGGAGATCCGAAATGTGAAATAATTTGGGCGAAGGTCACGGTTAAAGCAGGCTCAAACATGGTAATTGGATGTCTCTATAGGCCCCCTGGCTCAGCAGCTGTTGTGGCAGAGCACCTGAAGGAAACTTTGGAAAATGTTTCGAATAGATTTCCCGACTATGTTATAGTTCTGGGTGGAGATTTTAATTTGCCGGATATAGACTGGGAGACTCAAACGTTTATAACGGCTGGCAGGGACAAAGAATCCAGTGAAAGTTTTTTAAGTGCAATATCTGAAAACTACCTAGAGCAGTTAAACAGAGAACCTGCTCGTGACGATAATATATAAGTCCTTCTGGTGACAAACAGACCCGAACTATTTGTAACAGTTAACGCATAACAGGGAATCAGCGATCATAAAGCGGTTACTGCATCGATGATTTCAGCCGTAAATAGAAATATTAAAGAGGGTAGGAAGATTTTTCTGTTTAGTAAAAGTGACAAAAAGCAGATTTCAGAGTACTAAACGGCTCAACGAAAAAGTTTTGTTTCCAGTACAGATAGTGTTGAGGATGAGTAAACAAAGTTCCAAACTATCGTACAATATGTATTACATGATATGTGCCAAGCAAGATCGTAAGAAATGGAAAAGAGCCACCGTGGTACAACAACCGAGTTAGAAAACTGTTGCGGAGTCAAAGGGAACTTCACAGCAAACATAAACACAGCCAAAACCTTGCAGTCAAACAAAAATTACGCGAAGCGAAATGTAGTGTGAGGACGGCTATGCGAGACGCGTTCAATACTAAAATGTAAACTTTCACGGCCGGAAATATCATGTCCATTATAATTATCCGGGCTGTTATGCCGTGGTCGGTTGATGAATGCTGTGGTGATTCCCAACGTTTCGTCTCCGACTGCGGGAGACATCTTCAAGGGGGTCCGTAGCTTGATGGAAGGTCCAACACACACACTGGCTCGCTACTGACTGCCGCTAAATTCCGTGTCCGCGCGCTCCCGCGCTGCGGCGTGACGTCACGTGTTTTGAAAACGTCAGTGCAATTGGCCGCTGTCCGTCGCCGTCGATCGCCGTTGCCATCACTCAGTAGTGGACGAGTGGTACACATCTTCTTTAACACCGGCATCCATATACCGTTTAATTTGACGCCCTCCTCCTTTCGGTTGAAATTATTTGGGTGTTTAGCGATTTCGATCGCCTCCCTGTAGAGCCTTTCGTAATATCCGCTCGTGGCCGCAAGTACTTGCGTCTCCTCGAAACGAGTATTGTGGTTCCCTGGCTGGAAAGCATGCTCTGCAACAGCTGATCGTTCCGTTTCTCCTCTTCTACAATTTCCCTTGTGCTCTTCCAAACGTTTAGAAACAGTTCTTTTAGTGGTACCCACATAAACATCACCACAGCTGCATGGGATCGTGGGTACTGCAGATGCCAGACTGAGATTCACTGGAAGAATCGTAAGGAAATGCAATCCGAAAACAAAGGAAATAGGCTACAGTACACTTGTTTGCCCACTGCTTGAATACTGCTCAGCAGTGTGGGATCCGTACCAGATAGGGTTGATAGAGGAGATAGAGAAGATCCAACGGAGAGCAGTGCGCTTCGTTACAGGATCATTTAGTAATCGCGAAAGCGTTACGGAGATGATAGATAAACTCCAGTGGAAGACTCTGCAGGAGAGACGCTCAGTAGTTCGGTACGGGCTTTTGTTGAAGTTTCGAGAACATACCTTCACCGAGAAGTCAAGCAGTATATTGCTCCCTCCTACGTATATCTCGCGCAGAGACCGTGAGGACAAAATCAGAGAGATTAGAGCTCACATAGAGGCATACCGACAATCTTTCTTTCCACGAACAATACGAGACTGGAATAGAAGGGAGAACCGATAGAGGTAGTCAAAGTACCCTCCGCCACACACAGTCAGGTGGCTTGTGGAGTATGGATGTAGATGTAGATGTAGTGAATTCACTATGGGTTCTCAACCGCCAGTCTTTTGGATTGCCTTGGTGCAAGCAGCGAGAGTGAGGAAAAGAACGGAAAACCAGAATTAGTTTTAACTGAGCCTTAGGAGTGTACTTATCACAGGGTGCCATGTCTGGGAATGTGAGGCTTAAACAGTAAAAATTCGCTGTGAAACTGCTCAATATTTAGTGTGAGAGTGGCTTACAGGTCCTGAGTTGTCTTCTGCCTACTTTGTGTCAGAAAGCAAGAATATCAGATTGGTTTTACAGGATGGAATATAGAGCAGACGATACACCAAGTTAACATGGCCAGCAGATGTAGAGGGTAGTTACAAATAATTTCCATCGCCGAAACAGTGAAGAGCCTACCCAAATTTTCATTCAGCAAGCATCAACCTCAACACCAATATGAATGCAACCAACAAGGCAACACATTTTCGTATTAACCGTATTTGGCTGCGTATCTGGATGTTATAGTCGACCCTATGGTTTGGCATAATTTTAATATACTTTTGTTAAAAGTATTTGTTAGAATAATTCTTCCAAAATCATATGCCGATACAGATTCCTCTGTCCAATTTGTTACATTAAATTTTGTGTTATTCTGTATAGTCAAAAGATTCTAATTAATTAAATTTGATGTTCAGACAATCTTTCAGTGTCTAATAAAACTAATTCCCTAGAATAATTGTTTACTTTCATTTTGAAGGAATAATAAGTGTGGTCGCTTTGATATGTCACTGTGAAGTTAAATTTTATGAGATTCCTTACCTTTAAATTTGCCTTAGCCGAATATTAACTTTACGTAATTATTCAAAGTAAGCCACATAAGAATATCTCAGTGCACCTCAGTTCAACTTGATTACAAGTAAAATTGTAGCCACAAAAGTCATTTACTTCTATCACATTCAAAAACATAAACCGAAAGAAAGCTTTTATATTGCACCTTCAGAGTTGGCGAACAAAACAATGTTCATAGTTACATTTTTTCTTTACATAGCTACATTACTGCAAGCTGTTAACCACCAAACCAGGGTATGTCGTATAAGAAGTTGCGTATGTAATAACTTCTGTGGTGTACCAATCTTGAAAATCGAACCGCATTATCCATAGTTCGGTTTGGATCGACATTTAATCCATAAATAGGCGTCCTGCTAGTAACAGTATTCTGTTAGGTAAGTCAAGATTTTGTCGGACAGTTGCTAAGATTATTAAAAACAGTGTAATGTTTTGAAGTTTTAATGAAAATGCTCTATTGGGCGAACTAAAAGCAGTGGTTTTCTTAGAAGCAACACGCAGACAGCTCGGGAGAGACGAAAGTTCTTCTTCGTGGGGCAGTCCTGCGGGATAGCGATACACACGCAAGGTGTCGAAAATTCGACCACCAACCGAGTTCGCGCATTATTAATTCTATTTTAAGCAATATCAGCGATAAAATGGCTGAATGTGTAAAGTTCTTTTCCCTGCTATGTAATGCTAAAAAACGGTTCTATTACACGCTACCGCATTCCAGCTTTATACGTCTTTGGAAGGCCATGTATCATTGGTGCTACCATCGAGCGTTGGCGAAGTTTCATGATGTCCTCATCCTCCGAGGCGCCATTTTTCAGAAAATTGCAGATCCTTTGCTGTATCTTCTTAGTCCTGTCTGCTTTCGATTTTCCGACATGTTGAGTCGTCCAGTAATGGCAGCAGCTTTTGTTCATACGCGCGTCTCTCAAGAACGACAGTGATAGCACAGCATCTGGCGGACCTGCTACGACATTTCGTGGGCAAATGAGCGCACCATATCCGGAATTAGACGCACTTCATTGGCCGCCTAAGTGAGCAAACCTTACAAGAATCCGGCATTATGATTAGCTTTGATCTCGTGTCACTATTTACACGAGGCCCCCTGGAAGATTCTATAATCTGTGAGAAATGCGTCTGGAACCGAGCGACCGCTACGGTCGCAGGTTCGAATCCTGCCTCGGGCATGGATGTGTGTGTTGTCCTTAGGTCAGTTAGGTTTGATTAGTTCTAAGTTCTAGGCGACTGATGACCTTAGAAGTTAAGTCGTATAGTGCTCAGAGCCATTTGTGAGAAATGCGAGGCAGATCTAACACAGCTTTTCAGGCATGCGTTAACGCCGACCCACCTTGTCTTCAACGGCCAATACTACAAGTGGACCGACGGAGCGGGCGCTGGGGAGCCCTCTCTGTCCAGTGGTAGCTAACCTATCCATGGAGAGTTTTGAAGAAGTAGCTCTTGAAAGCGCTGAACTGAAGCGTGTATGTTTCTTCCGATATGTGGACGACACATTTGTATTCTTGCCACATGGAAAGGCTCAATTAAAAATATTACTACAACATCTAAATTACATAGAGTTCACTATGGAAATCGAGAATGATGGACAATTACCCTTTCTTGATGTCCTGGTGCAGCGCAGGTCTGATGGCCGGCTAGGTCACAGTGTGTATCGCGAGGCCAAACTCTCTGACCTGTACCTACATGCTTACAGCAGCCACCATCCAAATCATCTAAACGAAGTGCTTAACACCTTGGTACACAGAGCACATACGATCTCGGACGAGCAGAACCTATCAACCGAACTCAAACACCTGGAGACTGTTTTCCGCAAGAATGGATACGGCAACCTCCAAACAACAGAAGCGCAGCAGGGACCAAGGTGAAAAACAAACGGAAGAAGAAAAAGGCCTGGCGTTTCTATCATTTTAGGCAACGGGTCGTCCAAAATAGGGATACTATTGAAGCAACACGAGATCAACACATGCTTACGAACACCGGCTAAGACGAAAGGCTCGCTACGAAAATCGGGCAAACCACCCGCTCGTCGCCGGCGCACGGAATCCCACCTGGACAAGGGAGGGATAAATATTATCGGCACATAGTGGACAAACCAGTGGCTCAGCACCTGAATATGGTGGATCGGTTATTCGCCGAAATAGTGAATGTGTGTATTAGTCGATCTTATCCGGCTGGGCACCCGAGAACCCTACAAAAAATCAGTGTTCCTTAATGTTTCTATAAGCTTGTGTAAGTAGTTATTTGTAAGGGTAAAGTACCCTACATAGACAACTCACGTATTTATTTTCATTTGGTATTTACAAAATCTTACATTCAAGACGTATTTCATAAATCATTGAGTTTTGAGAAAAATGGAGAGATTCAAAATAGGCACAGCTGCCCTAGTACGCATGCTATACAGCTTTCAGATATACTTTTGCAGGTAAGAGTGCAGTAGTAACGTACCATAAACTGTGGTTTCATTTTCTTTGTCGTAATAAACCAATACAAATTCAAGAATTACTTTTATGACATATACTAAAGAGCCAAAGACACTGGTACATCTGCCTAATATCATGTAGGGCAACTGCAAATACGCAGAAGCGCCGCAACACGACGTGGCATGGACTCGGCTAATTTCTGAAGTAGTGCTGGAGGAAATTGATACCATGACCTCACGTCTGCCCATAAATCCCTAAGAGTACGAGGTGGTGGAGATCTCCTCTGAACAGCACTTTGGTAGACACCCCAGATATACTCAATAAAGTTCACATCTGTAGAGTTTAGTGGCCAGTGGAAGTGTTTAAACTCAGAAGACTGTTCCTGGAGCCACTCACTAGCAATTCTGGAAGGTGTGAGGTCGCAATGTACTGCTGGAATTGCCGAAGTCCGTCGGAACGTACAATGGACATGAATGGATGCAGGTGATCAGACAGGATGCTTACGTAAGAGTCACCCATCAGAGTCGTACCTAGACGTGTCATGGATCCCATAAAACTCCAACTACATACGCCCCACACTGTTACAGAACCTCCGACAGCTTGAACAGTCCTCTGCTGACATACAGGGTCCATGGATTTATGAGGTTGTCTCCATACCTGTACACATCCTTCCACTCGATACAATTTGAAACGAGACTCGTCCGACCAGGCAACATGATTCCAATCATGAAGAGTCTAATGTCGATGATGGCGGGCTCAGTCGAGGCGTAAAGCATTGTGTAGTGGAATCATCGAAGGTACACGAGTGGGCCTTCGGCTCCGAAAGCCCATATCGACGATGTTTCGTTGAACGCACGCTGACCCGTCATTGAAATCTGCAACAATTTGGGGAAGTGTTGCACTTCTGTTTTGTTGAGCCATTTTCTTCAGTCGTCTTTGGTCCCCTTCTTGCAGGATCTTTTTCCGGCCTCAGCGACGTCGGGAATTTGATGTTTTAAAGGATTTCTGGTATATATACGGTACATTCATGAAATGGTTGTACGGGAAAATCCCCACTTCATCGTTACCTCGGAGACCCTGTGTCCCATCACTCGTGCGTCGACTGTAACATCACGTTCAAACTCACTTACACCTTGATAACCTGCCGTTGTAGCAGCAGAACCGTTCCAACAACTGCGCAAGACATTTGTTGTTTTATATAGGCGTTGCCGACCGCAGCGCCTTTTTACACGTCTCTGTAGTTCAATACGCATGACTGTACCAGTTTCTTTGGCGTTTCTATGTATATTCCTTCCTATACACTAACATACGGTGTACACGCATTTGATGCTGAAGGAGTCTCTTGATTCGTCGGTTGCTGAACGTTTTGCTAGTTATTAGCTTTTGGAGCAATAACTGTTATTTAACAAAACTAGAATACACAAACATGCTTGTCTCTTCATCCTTATTTTTCAAATACGAGTTCTTTGAATTTAATTGTGGCAATTTAAATGATTGCTAGGAAGATCGAAGCCTGGTGGATTTTAATCCTTAACATTTACCCCTCAACTTAGACAAATGTAATGAATTTGCACACACAGGAAGACAAATTAGTACACGGTTGCAAGATTATGAATCAGTAACTGTTAATGAGGGGTACAGTAGAAAGTCTGTAAAGAAAATGTACCTAAAATGGCATGTGCTATATGTTGTACAAATTCTTCCATGATAAGTCGGAAGAATCGCCGGATCTCAGTAATCTTTCGCGAGATTTTTTCACGTTGAATCATTTGGCCATTTCCTGATGTAAGTCATTTCCTCAAGTAAACTGCCGACAACGCAATGAGATCGTTTATTTAATAGCTCACTGGTGTAAAGGTGGTGTACTCGGAACTAGACGCGAAGCATTAGCTGAGCATACGTCCGTCTACTTTGAGTTTTTCCGAACACCCTCCGTAGTGAAAGCTTGCGTTGCCGCAGTCAGATAGATCACCGTGATTTGGTAAAATCGTAGAGAGACGTCGGCTCTGCAGAGTACCAGGTTTCCCGATGACAGTGTTCCGCACAGTACTCAACTGGAAACCATAGGTCCGATTGACCAGGTCCCTGGACTGTGGTATTTACACTGATTTATTGATGGTGGGGATCCAGATGTTCCATTTACATGCCACAATTTTCGTTTCGTTATAGTTCGTCGAACGGTCAGTGGATTCACGGTGTTCGGCATCGGCGGAGGCACTTTCTTGCAGGAGAAGCAATGCGCTCCTGTACTGGTCGTGTGATTTGTCCTATGTAAGATTTGCTGCACTCGCACGGAATCCTGAATTCCACGTCTTTCGCTAACACTGAAGTGTCGTTGATAGATTCAAAGCGCCAAGATTTTTGCCGAAGGACGAGAAACTATGTAGCAAAATGCTGGAACATAGGAAAGGGTGGAGCGATTGATTGAGCTTGGGTGCCAGTTAAACACAACATATTTATTGTAAACAGATAAATATAAGTTTTTTAGATTTAACCAATTAAAGAAATACTGAGACACTTATTACAGAATCATAACTGGATGTGAACTCTGAATATATAGTCAATGATTACAGTTTAAAAGCCGTAAAAGATGGTCGTTACATTTCTCTATGATCCTACGCGCCTTCTAGCGTCTTATCGCCTAAGAAAATTTCTGCAACAGTCAGCTTTACATGAGCAGGCAATGTTCAGGATGGTTATAAGCCACATTCAGAAAAACACTATGTACTCAAGCACACAACTCACAATCACACTAATCAGTTCTCCACGTGAACACGTTCATTTCAAATGAAAATGATCCCTTACGTGAAGCAAAATATTTTTTTCTAGTCCCCAACTGAGGTTACTTTAGCACGATCCCATAAATTTACCTTCAAAGATAGAAAGCTGAAAACAAAGGATAACTTCGTAATCATCTAATAAAAATTAGATCTTGCCTAAGGTCAAATATCTAACAGCACACTAGTTTCAATTCTTAAAGATGATCGATGTCCTAAACTGTATTAACGTGAACACCGTTAAAATACACAACTTTGGCAATGCGCAAGTTTGAGAAGGATTAGATGAAGTTTATCAAGGCAGTACCTTCAGTAACTCTCTTCTCAAATGTCGTCGCTGATAGATTGGGCACGTTAACTCCAAGTCACCAAATCACATTACACGATACATCGGTTCCAACATGGCATGTCCTTTTAATACATGCTCAAACCAGAGCAAAATACGTGACCTGAAACAGATTGAAATTCTTCATATTATGGAGAGCCCAATACATCAGCTGTACTAGAGTCTGACACTTCCCGAGAAAGACAGTTTTGCCACATCTCACAGCACAATCTTCACAAAAGCTTCTACTTTGCGCTCATTCCACAAGCTGTAAAATAGTATCAATAGGGAGCACTACAAGAGTACAGCCACTTCCACAGATCATCCTCCGCCAGGAAACCTGTTGATACCGTAGTCGCCTTAGCACACAACAAGCACAACAGCAACGCCACCAGAGCCACACGTCGGATGGGCGCAAATCACTCACTGACGCGATAGCCACGTGTCCGCCGACTTCGGTCTGTAACTATCACTGCTCACCTACTGCTTCGCGCTCGCTAAATTAACACCTCGCTCGCCAGCGATGTACCGTGACTCGCAGGAGTATGTCGTGCCAACGTTAAGTGGCGTGCCAACCACGGCAAATCTGCTCGATGTTGTCATCCATGCTCCACTTCGCTGTCAGCTTGAATGACTCAGCCTGTTCATTGTTCTTTCGCTTGTAGTTCGAAAATGCAATATGTATATGAAAAAGAACTTCTGCATTCTAGAGGCGTAGTATGGACACTGTGTCTGCATTCTGTTTAAAAATGACATATTAAGGGCTCGGTGAAAAATTACTGAAATGTTAGATATCAATGGAGATTACACCAGAGGTTGAAAATACCGCTACAGTTGTAAAGTTCTTTTATTATCACACGACCGGTATCGGGCTCTTATCCGCCCATCATCAGGTGTCGTAACAAGGGGCTGTGACCCCCTGTGCGCCGCGGTGGACGTGTAAAAGGAGCGCCTGAAGATGGGCGTATAAGAGCCCGAAACCGGTCGTGTGATAATAATAGAACTTTACAACTGTAGTGGTATTTACAACCACTGGTATAATGCTCAGTTGCGGGTGTTCCTCCAACAGGATTGTTTATAATGGGGATTATGTTAGGTGACAACATGACTGGAACAATAACTGAAAGCAGGTAACACCTACACTTCAATCACTCTAGACCAGTGATTCCCAACCTGGGAGTAACTACTCCCTTGGGATAAAATGTAATACATTGAGTAGTAAAAATAATAAGACTTAGTCGTGTTTGGGTCATGAAACTAAATTATTTTTAAAAGGTCATTGCTGTTATCATTATTGATTAAGACTGTAATAATCATTACTGAAGGTCCCAATTTTTTTTTCCTTCTAAATAATAGCAATAATATATAACAGAATATGATAGAGATTATAGATAGTGAAATAAATATATCAGGATCGCCTTCCTCACCAGCCCACCCACTAAAAGTATTCTTTGTGTCATGCATCTATGACAGCAAAACTGAGTTATCTATATTTCATCTGCTTAAATACACTGCAGGAAAAAAATAGTACTCCCTTTTATGGATTTCTAGTTCACTCAAGATATCGTCTTGCAACATTGCATATAGAGTACATGAAATGATTACATTTATAGACCATTAACACAAGCGGTTCTGAGGTGCCAGAAATCGACCCATGCTGGAACACACATATCAGAATGTGATGTAGCCTCCAAGGGCCGAAATGCGGGCGCTGCCTCTTGCTTCCAGTAATAATAATGTCGTGTGACTAGCGCCTCCCGTCGGGCAGACCGTTCGCCTGGTGCAAGTCTTTCGATTTGACGCCACTTCGGCGACTTGCGCGTCGATGGGGAAGAAACGATGATGATCAGGACAATACAACACCCAGTCCCTGAGCGGAGAAAATCTCCGACCCAGCCGGGAATCGAACCCGGGCCCTTAGGAGTGACATTCTGTCACGCTGACCACGCAGCTACCGGGGGCGGACTCTTTCTTTCAGTCGAGCTTACAGATGGCGAATAGAGCCCTGGGATGCGTTATGCCATGCCTGCTCGATCGTTTCACTTAGTTTTACAAGAGTTGTTGTGTGACGAGTCGTGCGAGTCACTACGCATCCCATCATATCCCACATGTGCTCGATTGGAGATAAGCCCAGAGATCGTGAGGCCAGGGAAGTTCCTGCACGTTTCCCACAGCCCCTTGAGTTTCACAGACAGTGTGTGGGTGAGATTTACACTATTGGATCCCGTAGGCAGAGATGTGGGCGAGATTTATGCTGCCCCAAGAACGGCGAAGGACGGGTCTAGCAATGTTTTGCACATACCGAGTGCTGGTTAACTTCCCTCTCAGAAATACCAAAGGTGAGCTAGATCGTGGTTTATCTCACACCAGTTCTTAAGGCCTGGGATGGGCAGTGTGTCCTACGAAATTGCATTCTATGCGACAGACCTCAACGCGACTACATTGTACACGCAAAAGATCATCACTTGCATGCAGGCAGAATCTGCTCTCAACGTTATTATTATTTGTGGTACCACTCCGACCATGCATTGGCAGCCTCAAATCTTCCAATTTCGGCCAGAAGTCCAGCAATCAAGTTATTTGCAAACAGCACGTTGATAAATGGGGGTGCATGGTGCGGATGAAGCAAGTGTCGCTAAAGAGGGGAGCGGTGCAGTGAAAGCATGTTTCGTAACAAGTGTCCAACCTCAAAGTGAACAGTTAGCTTTTTTTCTGGGAGGAAATTGTAGGTAGCACTCGCTTCGCACATAGAATTGCCTCACTATTCTATAAAATGAGGCTGGTAGAAATAAACAGCACGAATGGCCTCATTGACTCATTATTTCGTGGCTTATAAAGAACCTACTTAAAAGTAAATATCATTTGCAATTTGTAGTTTTAAAAATAAAATCGTTCAAATAAAATTATGTTTCATTATCAAGTTAACTGAGACGCTAATGCTCATAACTTTAGGATGGGGTGAATGGGGAGGGGGGAGGCAGAATTGGGGAGATGGGGTTGGGGGATTACTAGCGAATTTGTCATTGCATTCTGACGTAATTGTATCAGAAATGTTGGAAATCGCTGCTCTCAACGATGTATTGCCTATTCTAATAAAGATTGTAGCAATGCTGAAATAAGCTGAACTTTTACTTTCTGAATGTCCGCCCCAGTAGCTGAGTGGTCAGCGTGACGGATTGCCGTCCTCCGGGCCCGGGTTCGATTCCCGGCTGGGCCGGAGATTTTCTCCGCTCAGGGACTGGGTGTTATGTTGTGTTCATCATCATTTCATCCCCATCCGGCGTGCAGGTCGCCCAATGTGGCGCCGAATGTAATAAGACCTGCGCCAAGGCGGCCGGACCTGGCCACTGACGTCAAACGCTCATTATCATCATCACTTTCTGAATGATACTTGCAGGATTTCTGCGACCAAAGGATTAGCTTTATGGCCTTGACACGGACATTATTCATTATCAGATCGTTTAGGTTTAATTGAACTGAATTCAGCGTGACGTGCAAATGCCGTTACGATTTGTGCTACACCGTTGCAACACGATGACCCGCAGCGTAAAGTACTCTCGTCCGAATTTCAGATTATGTTCGAGTTCCCTTTGCTCTGTAACTGAGGATAACTGAGCTCTGAGCAAGCAGCGTAAAGAATTTGATTTGGTGTCGTTCGCGATATGCAAGGCGACTACTGGGCTTAGGTTCTACCAGACGACCAAATTAGGTGCACCGAGTGTGTCAAGAGGTATGATTCACAAGCTACGACATCGTCGTGGATAAAACAGCCACCCGAAAACAGAATAAATTTCTTTTACTTTACGTCTATGGTAACAACCTTTTTGTCATCAGATTATCGGTTTCGGTCTATAATGACCACATTCAGATCTGTTTTGTAAAAACATGTCCTAATGTGCTGCAGCCATAGTGGCATCATCAAATGTTAAACGCAAAATCAATACCAGCATTGTCAAATATAAATAAATAACAGCAGCAGCACTACTGTTGAAAATAGATCTGAAGATGGTCATTGTTGTTCCTTGAACCTAACAAACCTCCTTCTGATCTTCCCATCGTCCCATTTGCCTCACCTCCATGTTCAGTAAGGTCCTCAAGCGCATCTTCTTCTGGTGTACCCATCACGACCTCAATAATTCAGCACCACCTCCTTTCCCTTACCCAGTGTGGCTTCCAGCCCCCCTTCTCCGGCTACAACCAGCTCCTTAATCTTACCATTCTTTTTTCACTCCAACGTAATTCACATTGTCCCACTACTTTTATTTCGCCTGATCTCCAGAACGCCTACGACCATGCCTGGCATCTGGGGGTCCTCTTTGAACTCCAGACTTACGCCCTTCCTATCAGTTTCGTCCATCTCGTTGCTGCCTTACTCTCCCGTCGTCCCTCCTATGTCACCTTCCACAATACCAACCCCTGTAAATTTTATCCCACCTCAGGCGTGCCCAAAGGCTCTGTCCTTCCGCTCTCCCCTGTTGCCTGTATACTGCAGATAAGCCCAAATGTCTCCTAACCAAATTTCCAATATGCTGATGACACAGCTTTCCTGGCCCTCTATCCTGGTTTACAGCGACCCCAATGTATCCCTCAAACCTACCTCGATCAGTCCACTGCTTGGTGCAACCAATAGTTCCTCTGCATCAACTGTTCCGACCCAGTCAATCATCATAGGTTGTACCACCACCCCATCCTTCTGGTTCCACGATTTTTACCTTACCATCTATGGTTGCCCTGTCCACCTCACTCCTATCCAAGATACCTTGGCCTATTCTCGACCAACACCTCACGTGGCCTCCCCATTTCCTTACGATTCAACACAAAGTCCACAATAGACTCTGCCTCTGTCTGGCCATATATGGGGATTGCATCTCTGCACCGTCCTCCACATTTATAAATCCTTGATCTGTCCCAACCTTTGCTATGCCAGCATTGCCTGGATTTCCGCCCCACCCATATTCTATAAAGCGCGCCAGATCCTCAAACTTCATGCACTGTGCCTCACTTTCCATATCCACCTCCTGTCTCCTACCTGGACTCTACATGACCTCATCCCCTTCACACATCTTCTCCTTTTCCTTGAACTCTTCTGAGCCCTGTACATCGTCAGCAGACTCGACCCCAACACCTCCTGGTGTCTCCTATCTACCCTCAGCCCATTGCTGCACCTTTACCGTTGTGTTCCTCCATTTCTCCATCTCCACACCATCCACCTCCTTTACGAACGTACCTTCCAATGCCTACCCCTCCTTTCACTCTAATATCGACCCCTCCTACCAAATCTAATCCTTCCTTTACTCCCATCCTCAGGGCTCCCTTTCCCCTCCATTTCCTTTCCATGAGCAGTTTTTTCTTCCATCCTACACCCACACCCCATCCAGTGCTGCACTCCCTCTTAGCTTGCCTTCCCTCCCCCTCTTCCAACACGTCCATTACCTGCCCTTTGATGCTCCTCACGACCCTCTCTCTTTTCATCCCACTATCTCCAGACCCCCTCCCCTGATCTCCCCTTTCTCCATCCCCTCAGGTGTTCGTTCACTTGGCAGGTCCCTCCTCGCAGGGTTTAGTGTTTGTCGTGTGTGCTCCACCACGAGCAGTGGTTTCGATAGTGCTGTCATTCTAGTGTGAATTTTTAATACTGGGTCGGCTTTTATCTTGTGCTTGTGACTTTGGTGTACTTTACATGCTACACACATACAAACTGTGTTTTTATCTTTATGTGGCCTTTTTTTAACTGTCTCTCCCCATAAAAGTCTCTGTGTAAATGTGTATTTTAGCCCCCATTTTTAGATGTATTGTTTCATTGTGGTTTCATATCTGTAATGTCCCTCGCTTGAAGAGGGGCGCATTGTGCCGCTGTCAGCCCTCCCCTGCCTATATGGGGTAGGGGAATGAAATCACAATAAACGAAAAAAAAAACAGCTCCAGTAGTCAAGAGTTATTTCATTGTACAGTGCCACTTCCTGACGCCTGTTCATGTCGATTTTGAACGGCGGTGTGTCTGAAATATTTTCCTCGTTCACCCGTAAGGAAACCGTGTGATTTCAGCGTCGTGCGTCGCGGTTTGAACTCCGAAGAGGCATCAAGAGAAGGTTTGAAATGTTGATGAAAGGGGGGAGGGACGATTTTCTCATCCTGTGACGTGTCCACAATTGCGTTTGGGAGAACTGTGGTGAAATTTGGTCCAGTGTTACATCATTAATCCACCTTATACCTCCGTCGTCATGTTGATGTCAGAAGCTTCGACGAGCCCGATGGTGACGTTGCAGAGCGGCACGATTTTCCACGTTTACAGAGGAAGAGCGGCCACATTCTAGCTAAATTTGTAACTTATTCATCGCAGTGACGGGGGATATAATGACGGGTTTCAAAAGAATGATGCTTTAATTGTGTTCTGCCGTGTAGTTATCAGAATCGAGGTATTCCGACACTCTGTCTTTTATGAAGTACAACTGCTTAAAAGAAGAAGACCTCCTCGAGGACTGCCGCATTCCCGTGACGAGGAGGTTTTCGCACTGTGCAATGAACCAGAGAGCTATGCTGGCTGGTACGTAAGCTTCTGGCAGGGCCACCCTAGCTAGATAGGTCTTTTGGGCAGGAATCAGACGAAAAGTAGTCCACAATCTAGCTGGCAGGGGATCTTAGGCGTAGGGAAAACGACAGATAAAAATCACCTTCAGATCACGTAAAGGTATTGTAAATGAAACAACAGTAAGTTAGCTAATAAGAATACCATGGCTCCTACATTATATTAGTTACCCAAACTACATAAAGACGGTGTTCCATACGCCCAGTATTAACGTCATTTTCTGCTCCATGTTACTTACTAGCGTAAAAGCTTGATTATATCTTCATTTTAAGCCTAAGTCTGGTATACAAATTCTATAGCTCTTACTGTCAAAATTAAAGATACGAAAATTCCAACCAGTAGTAGACTAGTATCGTTCGATATCACTAGATTATTTACAAGTGTTCCCACAATCTTTTGCACAGATGCACAACTCAGAGATAAATACTGTAGAATTACATGACATAATCGATGCTACTCATTTGTATGTAAAACAGAATTATTTCAGTCTGCTGGCCTAGCTATGGATTGACTACTTACTCCTATACAGCTTGAAATTTTCATCGATAATTCTGAACACAACTTCTTACAGAAGGAGCGAGTGAATTGCAAAAATTAAGAACTGGCTCAGATATGTCAATGAATGGACAGGTACCACTAGACACTTAAGATACGTTACTAAATCAATGAAACTTGCAAAACAAGAACAGTTTACAATTGAGCCTGGAGCTTGGACCTTAATATAGATATTATCCAACGGTTCAAGTCAGATTATCAAAGTTAATCGATGTCGGGCTTGGCTTGCGCTGTTGGCAATTGGGCTGCACTCAGCACTTTTGATGATTGTGAAGTAGCGGCTCCGGTCCCGAAAACTAACAACGGTCGGGACAGCGTGCTGTAGACCACATGTCCTTCCTTACCCGCATCCACTGACGCCCGTCGGTTGAGGACAAGACGGTCGGTCGGTACCTATGGGCCTTCCGAAGCCGGTTCGGACGGAGTAATATGGATAATAGTACAAGGAAACACGTGTTTAGCATTTAAAGAAAATCATAGCTACTGATACGGTAATCCCTGCTATCCAAAGAGTCACAATCATGTAGCTTTCCATTCAATGGTGCATCGCATCATATCTCTTCCATTATCTCAATCAGACTTTCGAACAGGGCTACAGACAATCAAACAAATTCCTTCGAGCCATGGCTATAGCTCTGCTCTGATAGATAATACACTAAGAAAAAGAAAATGCTTAAAATCAGACCGCTTCTGTACACTGACCAACAGTAATCACTCAGTAGTTAAGAAAGCCTGGCCAATATTCCACATACTGGCAACATTTGAGACAGTGTTACAAAAACATTGAAGTCTGCCAACTACAGACCTGCACTTACAATAGCAATATCATATCAAAATTTTTATACAATAATAAAAGCCAACTGCAAGACTTGTCACAGAGTGGTGTATATAAAATCACACGCAAAAACAGTGAAAACGTGTATTTTGGTCAGTAGGACAGAGCTGTGCCAATTAGGCTGCATGAGAGGATCTAGAAACTACTGAAGGAAGATTCAACATTTACAGATTCTCTTTTAGCAGAAAAACATTCATATGGAACACAATGTGACTTTTACATTCTTTCAAGAAAAGCATAAGGATGACCCTACTGGAAATACTGAAAATCGACGAACACATCACACGCAGTGTCGGCATATTTTTAAATGAACCGACTCCGTTTCCTCCATTAAATTAAGTTTTCGTTACAAATACTACATTCAAAAATATGCTGTTTTCTCATCAGTTGTTAAATGTCTCTCCACATGAAATTTTGTTTACTTTGCAATGAAAACACTGTATCAGTTCTGTATCTTCTGTACCAATAATAACTGTGTAAGTCGCACACCATGATTATCTGTGTTTGCGACATTCAGTTGCCACCTGAAGATGGCATGAGAAACCGAACGCCTGTTTGTGACCAAATAAATATAATTTTGCAGAACATTATCATATCCTGTCAAGCATCGACCGAAAATAGACAGTTGAAGTTAATAGTTAATACACTATCGTACTTTATCTGTTCGTCCCTGAGTCTAGCAAAGCAGCGTAAAAAACTTTTACAGGAAATTTAAATCGTCGCTCGTAACTGAATGAGTATTGTAGAAGTCCTGTGAGCGTAAAAACACGGCTTCGAATCCTGCCAATAGAGTCTTTCTTTACATTTATTAATAGTGCACTTTTTATCGAAATGTTGACAAAAATTTTTTAATGAAAAGAACGTCTTGTTAATTGTTAGTCGTAATAAATAAACTAAAATATGACTCACATTTGCAAGACGTCTGATACTTATATGAAAAAAAATTAAATACAAGAGACTTCAGAAATGAGGTTACATAAGTCATCGCACGCTAAGACCACTGCCCAACTAGAGCGACGCAGTCAGAAGAGAGTGAATGTCCCACGTTTTCTGCAGGCACAGTTCCGATACGGATAACACATGTACAACATTGAGCGAGTGGAACGGCGCAATAACCCGAAACGTATTCTGCAGTAGAAATACGAGGGACAGTATGATTCTTGAGAACAAATCATGTAAGCTGCGCCGATTAACAGTGAAATTCCGGTGGTGTACGTCCAGTTGCAATGTTGATTGCACCCTCTACTGGAATGATACCAACGACCTGATCAAAACTGCATCGACCTGGATGATGCTAATCACGAAATAATACTGAGCCGTGGTAAAATTTGCTGTTTTGAAGAGCGCGCCGCAGCGCGTAGTGTAAAGTAGTCGTCTTCCGTTTCTGGCGGTGGCGCCGCTTTGGCAATTGCAGCTTTGGTTCAAATGGCTCTGAGCACTATGGGATTTAACATCTGAGGTCATGAGTCCCCTAGAACTTAGAACTACTTAAACCTAACTAACCTAAGGACACCACACACATCCATGCCCGAGGCAGGATTCGAACCTGCGACCGTAGCGGTCGCGCGGTTCCAGACTCAAGCGCCTTTAACCGCGTTGCCACACTGGCCGGAAATTGCAGCTTTGATGTCTCCCTCTGGTGGGAAAGGGGAAAAGTTGCTTGTTCACGTGCATTTAAGGGGCGCTATGAGCTCGGCAGGGGTCAGTCAATCAGTCAGTCGGAGGCAAGTCATTGTCTGACTGTCGTTCGGAGTGCTAGTAGGTGTTAGGCCGCCAGTCTGCTCGAGTTTGTTTAGGCGATGGGCATTGGCGGTCGGATCGATAGGTTGGTCGGTCGCGCACTGGGATGACTTGTCCGTCTTGAGCGTCGGTGCATGTGAGGTCGCCACGTCAGTCCAGTGGGCCGCGCCGTATAGCGAGGCGTAGTGGCTTCGCGGCCGACACGAGAGCAACAGGAGTCAATCCACTACATCGGGCTGGCCGGCGCGAGCTGCGACGCCGTGAGACGGGAGATTGGCTCGCTTTCATGCGTCCGTTGAAGCGGCTGGCAGCGGACGGTTCGGGAGAGCGTTTTGAGGGTGCTGCGCCAGGTCTTTGCCAGAAATCGCAGTTATTAGAAGTTAAGCGATTAGTGATATGTTGTTTCAGTTACTTGTTAAATTCTCCTTGTGTTCTTCGTCAGTCTCTCGTCTCCAGCTTGCTCGTCTGTCTCTCGTCCGCATTTTTTAGGCACTTAGTGTCTGTCTCTCTGTCTGTCGGTCTCCCGTACGTTAACAGCTGCCTCTGTCATGTTTGTCTGACTCGGTGTTAACGAACTTATTGCTTAAAGACCGAATTCTTGAAATATGTTTTTATCTTGCCTATCATCTTGTGCGGCGGTGTATGTGTAATGTAGAGCATGTTGTACATTTTATGTAAGTCTGCTTTTTATGGGTTTTATTTAAATAGTCATTTTTAGGTTATAAGGTTGCCACCCTTCCACCGCAAGAGTCCTTAAAAAAATGCACTTTCGGTGGCTAATAATTTGAGTGTTGTACCATTTCCATCCCTCTTACGGGGTGCATAGTTTACGTGTTTGTGTGAGTTGTTAAATTTTTTTTAGTTTAAAGTAATCTGGTGTGTTGCAGATTTGCACTAGTGTACTCTTTCGGAGGTGTTGTGAGCGGTCATGACTACGGCCGTGTTGAAAGGGAGCAGGCAACTTCTCAGCCCAAAGGCTCATACTGTTAATATTGTTCTGTCTGCCTCTAAATAAAATTGTAACTTGATATTTCGAAGGTGCATTTCTGCTTATAATCTTAAATCTGTTTTTGAAACCATTTAGGAATAAAATTCAGATTTGTTAAAAGTAATTCCATTTTCCATCAGTTACTTCCTGGCAACTACTTTCACGCTCACCTAGTGTGATTAAATGTATGAATGTTCTTGATAAACAGCTAGTAAATAAAGTAAATTCTTTAAGAAAAGATTTTGAAAGTAAATTTACGGTTCAAATACAATGTACACCCAGTCGAGACGCTGATCTGCATCAGTCGCACATTTTCCGACTTGAGTGAAACAGCCGGTCGCGGTGGCCATGCAGTTCTAGGCGCTTCAGTCCGGAACCGCGTGACTGCTACGGTCGCAGGTTCGAATCCTGCCTCGGGCATGAGTGTGTGTGATGTCCTTAGTGTGGTGTCACCGCCAGACACCACACTTGCTAGGTGGTAGCCTTTAAATCGGCCGCGTGTCGCCATTATCAGTGATTGCAGACCGAGCGCCGCCACACGGCAGGTGTAGTAGAGAGACACCCTAGCACTCGCCGCAGTTGTACAGTCGACTTTGCTAGCAATGGTTCACTGAATACATACGCTCTCATTTGCATATCCCTCAGCTACGTCATTTGCTACGACCTAGCAAGGCGCCATATTCAGTTACTATAATTCTGAACAGATAATATTGTGAATCATGTACAGTCAAGAGGGACGTTCATCATTAATGGATTAAAGTTAAGTATCCTACTAATTATGTCCGCTTTCTGAATTATCATTCCTTGTCATGTTCCAGACCTCACGTCAGTATAGTTCTTGCCTCCTCACGCCAGCCTGCGTGAGCTAAAACGCGTGCATTTCGGCCTCCTCTAGTAATACGGTGTTGGATCTTCAGCTAACACAACACGTAGGTTAGTTAGGTTTAAGTAGTTCTAAGTTCTACGGGACTGATGACCTCAGATGTTAAGTCCAATAGTGCTCAGAGCCACATGAACTTTTTTTTTTTTTTGAGTGAAACATGGAACTTACGGAAAGGCCGGATTCGGTGTGGATGGAGTCTTACTCATTTACCGTTGGTTTCTCAGTTTGCTTTAAAAAAAATCACATACACTTTATTTGGGACCAGTTGTAAATGAGGTTGACAAAAAGGAACAATTATCAAATTTGACTGTTAAGACACAATGTCTAATAAAAAATTCTTAAGCAAGTTGAACTCCAGGCTGAAGGCCTTATTCACCAGAGATTCAAATTATTTGTCGGCTGAAGGCCCCAATGGTAAGAACTGAAAAACAATTTGACGGCTGAAGGCCTGGATAGCAAATTCTTAAAAACAGTTGAACTTCTCCAAGAGATAGTAAAATATTAAAACATTTATCTAAATTTCACTATTAAGAGACAATATCTAATTAAAATTTCTTAAGACAAATTGCATTCACGACTGAAGGCCATATTGACAAGAAATTCAAATTACTTGTTGGCTGAAGGCCCCAATAGTAATAAGTCAAAATTATTAAAGAAAAAACAATCAGCACAACCTGATCAAACCAAGAGAGAAGTGGGCCTCGGAGAGTGCTCCATGGATCAGCCGGGGAATGTCGCTCAACTTCATAACTGATGAGACAGGCAGCCAAGTGTTGTATTCACTTAACTGGATGGCAACTCAAACTAGTAACAGTTCAAACGCAGACCAACACTCTTTCAAAATCTACCCAATGTCTGGTATCCAACACAACGATGGAATAACCCAGGCAAGACGGAAGTGGCGGAGAACGCTGCGTCTTCAGAATCTAGTGTCTAGAACATACAGAAGCAGAAGGAACCACTACGACCAAGGTAGTCCAAAAGAACAAAATATCCACACCACAAGCCAGGAGGCTGTCGAACTACATGCCTTACTGGACGGCGGCGGAAACGCGAGGAAAGGTACAGTGCCGAAAAAACACGCTAACCTCCAGGGCAGGTAACTGGGGAGTTAGCGGCCCACAGACAGAAAAATACTGCTGGTTGAAGTTCATCAATGAATACAAGGAATTCAATGATTTATAGTAAGAAGAGGTGGACGGCTAATTAAATTCGCCTACTCCAAACACTCCACTCGTTGCTCTTCGTCTCGGCGACCCAGCGAGCAGCAACGTGTGAACAAATGGCGTGATCGCAAAATAGTGGAGGTTTCACTGCTGGGTTAATGTTCACTCAACTCAAACGTCCTGGTTCCGGTGGACAGCGAGGTTGTGCCGCTCGCAACTATAGCCCCTCGCTCAGACAATGCCAGCGTGTCGCCAACAGTCCCAGCATGTCCTTGTGCTGCCGGACCTCACTGTTGCTCCGTCCCAACAGAACTGCCGACACACTCGACACAGAAAACACTTGACGTCCTTCCAAAGATAGTACCACGATACCAAACATCGAAAACCGCTGCTGCCGCCACTCATGGACAGACAGCGCAAGGAAAAACATTGTGGCGCCAGTAAACGAAAGAAGAAAACGAGATGCCACTGTCCCTATTACAGGATGCCAACCTACCAACGGCACCAACGTGAGCCGGAACACAGCTCAGTGAGGGCCTACATGTAGAGGTTGTGGAATTCCCCATGATCGAGAAGTGTTAATCTGTTGTCAAGTAATTGAACTGTTGGTAGACCGACCAGAACGTACCTTACGGATATTTGGCGACTATATTGAAAAATGGCATCATATGTCCGTGTCAGTTACAAGTGTATTGCAGCATTTCCCTAAAGCTGGGATATTCATGATTTTCTCCTGTTATCGACTTTGATACTGCTAAAATATGGGTTCCATGGATTTCAAGACTGTCGAAATTATTTAGTATCAAGGTTGAATTCTGATAAAAAATTACAAAAGTATTCTTTTTGTTATATAATTACAAATTAACAATTTCGGAATTTTCTCTTTACTTGAACTGTAAGACCTTGCGTTATGCCAAATGACATGAATCTCGGTCAACGAGAAGCGGCCTATAGATTTCGGTGAGTGATTTCCAGTATGAAAATATGTGACATAAATGGTCGCCTCTTTTGATGGTATGGACTTAGACGCTTAAAATTTTTGCTTTGCCAAGAGACCACAGACTTTAGGGTGTGACATAATTTTGAACTTGATAGGTCAAACGTTTCCAGAGAAAGAGGGTCCTAACAGACGGGAGGACAAACAGGCGGAAATAAAAGACAATAAATCTATTTTTGGTGTCATATAATTGCAAATGAACAATTTTCGGATTTTTGCTCTACTTTCACTGTGAAATAGTGCTCCTTATCATAACATCATGATTCTAGGTGAACGGGAAGTACCCTATAGCTTTTCACGAGTGGGTTTTCGGGTATCAAAATATGTCACATGAACTGCCGTATCTTTTGATTGAACTGCCTTAGAAGCTTAAAATTTTTACACCGTGACTGGACTATGTATCTTAATACATGAAACAGATTTGAACTTGATACGTGTATTTGTTCCTGCCAAAAGGGTTCTTAACATCGGACAGGGAGGCAGACGGACGGACAACAGAACTATCCCACAAGACTTTAATTTTTACAGAATACAGCGCGGACCCTTAAAACTGTGAGTTAATATTTGTTCACGAAGATTTCCATTTTATATTGAGTGTGAAATTGTAATAGATGTAAAAAAAAGGCATGTCACTATTAGTGAGGTTAGAACCGGTGAATTGATTACCAGTCGCTGACTCGTAAGCTAGGCAGTCACATTCCGACAGCTACTTTCAACATCCTCAAATGTTATATAGTTACAAAGTTTAGAAATTCGGAAATTCGTGGTAAGGTTTTATGGGACCAAACTGCTGAGGTCATCGGTCATTACGTCTACACACTACTTAATCTAACTTACACTATGGACAGCACACACACACCCATGCCCGACGAAGGACTCGAACCTCCGACGTGGGGAGCCGCACGGACCGTGACAAGGCCCCATAGACCGCACAGCTACCCGCGCGGCAGAGTTTAGAAATCTGCTAATCTTCAAAGGCGACTTTTTGCGAATTTTCGTTTTCGGAAGTTGCGTCGCACTCCCTTAGGGTACTGGCATCTGGTAAGTAAGCTACAAACTCAAGAAGTATAAATAAAATTGAAGACCGTTTCTCCGTAAGTCAAGAATATTCGTAAATCGACCCGTCTTAGAACGTCAAAGATTTCTGTCCAGAAGGCTTCTGACAATTTTCATCTCCGTCTTCGTGTAAGCGAGCCGTACCTCAGTTTCTAAATATCTCAACGCCGACGTTCTCTGACGCTGCAAGAGTAGTCGCGTGCAACAGCTGCGGAAATCTCGGCTTCGCTCGAAATGTCGTCAGGGCGTCGCCTTTTATCCGAATTTCGGCCCCAGGGGGAGGGACTGACGCCGAATTCGCATTGCAGACGCTCACGACCGAAAGGACACGCGCCGAGTTATTTCGGCGCGGCTAAATGTTTCCCCCCCCCCCCCGCAGGCGATAAGCGGGGGAACGTGTTGCCGAGAGGGATGGCCGGCTTTCGTGCAGTCGCCGGCAGCCGTGCGCGGGGCGGCTGTCCGCACGCGAGCCGCATCGCTCAGCCGGCGGCCGGGCGGCCCGCAGGATAAATGCGGCGCCGGCCACCTGCTTATCTCGAGGGACGGCCCGGCCAGGCGAGAGGCGAGGAAGCGAAAGGCTGGGCGCGCAGGTGCCGCCCCCGCTGAATACGGGATCCGCGCGGCTTATTCCCGTAATGGGATTCTGAGAATGCCTTCTCGCGCCAAGTCGTTCTTCCTAATGTGAAAGAGACGATTACCATTAATTTGAATGATAAAAAAGTTCTCGGGCGCCTCGCCTGAGCCCCAGGAAAAAAATGGACACCTATTGTGAACGAAATTCGAGGGGCCTTATAAAGGCACCGAAATGGATACATATAAATTTAAGTCGGCACGCGTTGCAGAAGAGTGGGAAACACTATGTGCAGTTTCATCGCAATGTTTCTCATGTTGTCAGTACGTGTGCACCTACGTACGCGAGCGCGCGAGCATGTTAGTGCAACTGTGTAGGACAATGGGTTTCACCCTCTCTGGATTACATTCTTACAGTACTGAACGTTCAAATATGTGTCGGCTCTTAAGTCTCTTACCGGAATGGAATAGACTGCATTGTCCCCCACTGCCAATGTTATGAATAAAATATTGGTCTCTCACTGTCCTTGTGCTCAGAAAACTACTACAACGTCCCTGGCAACACCATTTTTACCGACGAAATACTTTACTGGGACTTGTAACAAAATATTAGTAATTTTCTATTTTTTCCTTCTTTTTATTAATACTACACTGACAGAAAAGTATCGCAAAACCAAAAATAATTAATTTCTGGAATACATTTGTCTAGGTAACATATGCAAGTGACTAACAATGCAAGACCACCGGTTCCTGTGCGCGTGGAATAAGCCATTGAAAATGTGATATGCTGGTACATTGATAACAGTTGAACAGCCAAACTTTGGACGGAAGCATGAAAACGTGCAGGCTTTGTCTTGTACAGATGCCGGATGTCAGTTTGTGGGTTGGATCAAAAAATGGCTCTGAGCACTATGGGACTTAACATCTGAGGTCATCGGTCACCTACAACTTAGAACTACTTAAACCTAACTAACCTAAGGACATCACACACATCCATGCCCGAGGCAGTATTGGAACCTGCGACCGTAGCGGTCGCGAGGTTCCAGACTGTAGCGCCTAGAACCTCTCGGCCACACAGGCCGGCTGTGGGTCGGAGTTCCAGGCTTGTTGCACTTGGTCGGCCAATACAGAGGCAGTTAATACTGTTTCTGGATGGCGCTAGAGTTGTCCGATTATGTTTATTACGTGCTCAATCGGACACAGATTGGTAATCGAGCAGGCCAAGGTAACATGTCGACACACTGTACAGCTTGTTGCGTTACAACAGCGGTATGTGGGCGAGCTTTACATAGTTGGAAAATGACCACGGGAAAGCTGTCCGTGAATGGCAGCACAAAGGTCGAATCACCAGAGTGGAGTACAATTTTGCCGTTAGGATACGTGGAGTAACCGCGAGAGTGCTCCCGCTGTCATTCGGAATCGCACCTCAGACCATAACTCCAGGTGTAGGTCCAGTCAGGTTCGTGACGAACATCTTGTCGGTAATATCATTTCCTTTTTCGTTTCATGTTGTCAACCCACCCCTTCTTTATTTAGAACCGTCATTCCTTCTTTTAAACAATGTTCAAATGTGTATGAATTCCTAAGGGACCAAACTGCTGAGGTCATCGGTCAACATACACCCTACTTACACTAACTTACCCTAAGGACAACGCACACACCCATGCCCAAGGAAGGACTCGAACCTCCGGCGAGAGGGGACGCACAATCTGTGACATGGCACCTCAAATCACGCGGCCACTCCGCGCAGCTTTCCTTCTTCTCCATTAATCTAAAAGAGTAAGTGCAAGGAGACCTGTAAGTCTATTTTGAGAGTAAACAATTGAATAGTGGCAACTATTTATTCACAGCCGATACAAAAGACAAAAGATTGGCGACTCCATGTTGTCTTGTGCACTACGACCAGATAACAGGTATACTTGAAAAAAGAGACAGCATTGGTCGTATATTTTTTACTATCGCAAAATCGATTTTCTGTCACTGAGTGACCATCTTCAGTGCTATATTGTATAACTTAAATTAGGATGCACTGTTGTCACTAAGCTTACGGAAATAGAGTCTATGTGATTGCCGTAAGCTTAGTGACAACAGTGCATCCTAATTTAAGTCATACAATATAGCACTGAAGATGGTCACTCAGTGACAGAAAATCGATTTTGCGATAGTAAAAAATATACGACCAATGCTGTCTCTTTTTTCAAGTAAAGACAAAAGAGTTACATGTTTATTCAAAATGTTCAAATGTGTGTTAAATCTTATGGCACGTAACTGCTAAGGTCATCAGTCCCTAAGCTTACACACCACTTAACCTAAATTATCCTAAGGACAAACATGCACACCCATGCCCGAGGGAGGACTCGAACCTCCGCCGGGATCAGCCGCACAGCCCATGACTGCAGCGCCCCAGACCGCTCGGCTAATCCCGCGCGGCAGTTTCATGTTTATACCTGTTACTGTCCTTCAGAGTAATCACCAGCGTTGCGTAGATCCCGTTGCCAGCGATGTGGAAGGCGTACTATAACGTTAACATAGCCTATTCTGTTGATGATGCGAATGGAAAAGTTTACTGCCCGTAGAATCTCTGGAACTGTTCTGAAGCGAATGCCACTAAGCGGTTCTTCATCTTCGGAATCAAATCAAAGTCACAAGCACTTAAGTCCGGGGAGTATTTTGGATGGTACAGTACTTCCCAGTCCCATCGACCGAACAGAGCAGCCACAGCTTGCGCTGTATGCACCCGCGCATTGTCGTGAAAAATGATGGGTAAGTTGCCCAGAAAGTTACGTCACTTCTTTCGCAAAGCTGGTTGCAGGTGTTGCTCCAAAAACTAAAAGTAATACTGAGCATGACGGCCTGCCGTGGAGGAACGTAATGCGTCAGTACAACACCATCACAGTCGTACACGAGAATCACCATAATATTAGACCGCCCCATTCGCATCATCAACAGAACACACTCTGCTAGCGGTATACTACGCCTACCGCATCGCTGGCAACGGGTTCTACTCAGCGCTGGTGACTACTCTGAACGACAGTAACAGATACAAGCATGTAACTCTTTTGTATCGATTGTGAATAAATAGTTGCCACTATTTAAGTTCCCACCCTCGTATATTTCGATACTTAAAGCTGTGTATTGGTGATGTAATATGAAAGGCTAATGTATTAAGGTGATGCGAAGTAAGTTTCATAATAAATGAAGTGATACTGGAAAATAATTGCTGTATGAGGTGTAAAGAAAATGCCTAGAAGAAAAAAATAGGCGTTGTATCTGTGGTCTATAGACAGATGAGGCAGCTGTTGTAAATACAGAGTATTAAAAAAAAAAAAGGGTCGGATTCCGGATTCTCTGAGAGGCGGTAGTACTCTACGAAACAAGAGAAATAAGGCCAATAAACATGGGTCTGGAAACCCATACTTTCCGAGATAGCTGGTCGGTGTGGCCTAGCGATTCTAGGGGCCTCAGTCTGGAACCGCACGACCGCTACGGTCGCAGGTTCGAATCCTGCCTCGGGCATGGATGTGTGTGATGTCCTTAGGTTAGTTAGGTTTACGTAGTTCTAAGTTCTAGGGGACTGATGACCTCAGATTTTAAGTCCCATAGTGCTCAGAGCTATTTGAACCATTTTTTTCCGAGATAACCACGTGTTTATAGGAAGGGCCGAGGTCCGCGAGAAAGACAGGGTGCGGCGGATACGTCACGAAGGTAGGCTTGAACTCGCTCGTCCCCACTCGCTCAGCTCAA
This sequence comes from Schistocerca cancellata, assembly GCF_023864275.1. Taxonomy (NCBI): domain Eukaryota; kingdom Metazoa; phylum Arthropoda; class Insecta; order Orthoptera; family Acrididae; genus Schistocerca; species Schistocerca cancellata. The sequence continues at coordinate 576,996,161 of NC_064626.1, forward strand.
TAGACAAAATGCGTTTCTAAACCTGCTTCTGGGCGTGTACGTACAAACGACCATTGCATCTTCTACTGGAATCTGCTATTATGAAGTCTTACTGATTATCGGTACTACAACAAAATTTAATTCAAGATCAATACTCGATATAAATGGTATTATGGCTTCTTTATAGCATTTAGCCTCTTCTGCCCAACAGTCCTCATTTCATACAAGAAGTGGTGCCTTATGCAATTGATAATCATTCTGGCTCGATTTTAATTTAATTGTACCACAGTATAGCCATAACAAATTAAAAGTAGCCCTATACACTATTGATCATTGTACGATTAATAACAGTATTATATCAATAATAGCGGATTCCAGTAGAAGATGCAATTCTAGTTTGTAAGTACACTCCAGTTACGAGTTACCAGGTGTAGAAACGTATTTCGTCTTCAGAGTTGAGACTGAGCGAGAGCAGGCCTACCTTCGTGACGTACGCATCTCTTTCTCGTGGGACTCGCAAAGGGCTACGCGACGCTTCTTTGCGGATATTCGCACTGTTGTTGCATTGGCGCTCTGTCAAATGTGTCGGCAGGGAATTATGATGTCTTACTCCCAGTACTTGCTGAGCCGTGGCGCTCGTTACTGGCGCGCCAGTCTCTCCATTATCGATCCTTCGATGTTTCTTATCTTTGCTTGCCGTGTTGTTTTACACATTCGCGGGGCGAGTGGCAGTTGACGTTTGCTCCGGCGACCTGCTGAGACGCCGCGAGGTACGAGGTGGGAAGCAACTTCGTATATGTGGAGCTGGTTGTACGCGGTCTGACGGTTCACGATGGAGGATATGTGTTGGCTGGCTGCCTGTCTGCGCTCCTGATTTTGCTCGCCGTGCTTTGCGACCGCCTAGCTTGGGTTGCTGCCTGGTGTATCCTACACGAGCCATACCGGACGTCCAGCAGGCGTTAAGCAGCCTTGTGTGTCTTTTAAAGAAAAGGAGCAAATGTATAAGATTTTTTTTGTAACCAATTTTGGTGGCCTCTTAAGTGTGGCCTTAGCGTTTACACTGCCTTTGGGGAGAGTCAATTCTTTTAAATTTAAATAGTTGCGGTTACCTGTCCTTTATAATATTTTGGGGGTTTTATTTGAATTTTCTCTTTGGGGTTCCTTCCTTGTGCTTGTTTAAATGTTTACTTGTATAGCGGGAAGTGACTCCTGGTTAAAATTCGGAGAAGGTGGTTGATGTTACTGCCGCCTCCGGCATTCGTCTTTTCAATTCAGACTTGTCATCCCTTCGAGCGATCTGATGTCACTCTTCGTTAATTAATGCTGGTTTATGTGTAATTAATTTTAAATTGGCCATTTGAATTAATATTTTAGAGCGCAGTATAGCACTAAGGCAACCTCATTAGATACCACCTTGTGCCCCGGTCTAGTACTTTAATTTTCAGTGGCACGAGTTAGCTCCACTACCGGTTTTACTGATGTGCTCCCTTCAAAATCTTGTCTTATATAAGTTTGCCCCATGTGTGTCTGGGAACACAGAGAAGAGCTTTAGTGTGACTTCAGTGATAGTCAGTTAATGGAATCTTCATTTTGGCTTGGCTTCTACTAAGAGTTTAAGTGGAGCGTAGTGTGTTTGAATTGTTATTCACTTAATTACTGTAAGTTCGTTTATTTAATGGGGAGCAAAACATTTAAAGACTGTTGGTATTAACTCCCCTAGTTGTGGGGTGTTGCTAATTCGTTCCAAATGGCCTACTACTTATTCAATGGCAAGGCTGTTGATTAGTTGGATACTGTGATTACAAATTCACGCTATTTATTTGTTGCCGAAATTGTTAAGGTGTCTATGTCGTGATTGAATCAGTAGCTACGTGTTTGAGCTAAACTGATGTAAACCTTACATTGCTTCCTTAAAATTTGTTGCCAGCAAAAACCCATAAGAGAACTAAGTTTTGTCACTGCTTATCTTAACCTTTTGGGAGCAATATTTCATGTAGTTAAATTTTGTCTTAAAATGTATATTTCTCTGATGTAATAAACGAGTGATAAAAGAAAAAAAAACGAAGGGGCCTGGTCCTTCCTATTGTGTCCAGTCTGTAACACATTAGGTGATCTGCATTCAGTTGTCTGTTTCGAGTCGTGTTGTAGGATACGTTAGTTTTCGTCGTGTATGTATGCCTTATTGTACAGTACTGTCAACCCTGGGAACGTATCATGCTGTTTTACCTTTTTTGAAACGCGGATTTACTTATGTGTTTACTGTTATTGCGCTGTTTGAGGTGGTGTATTTACGTTTTCTCCCTTCCACCACCGGCCTAGTGAAGTGACAAATATTGCGTAGCAAATGGACGCAGCCTGTGAGACCGTGCCCCGTGCGCTGAAAAATATCCACAGCCCAGAGCGCCCTCCGATAAGCTGTTCGGCAGACTGTTCGATGGACACGGTTATCCTTGCAACTCTGCAGCGCAGCGGTAGCGTTACCGCCTACCACGCAAAGGGGACCGGTTTCGATTCCCGGCAGGGCACTGGGTGTTGTGTGTCCTTCATCATCATTTTCATCATCACTGACACGCAAGTCGCCGAAGTGGCGTCAACTTAAACGACTCGCAATAGGGTGGCCGCACCCCAGTCAGCATTTAGCCGTGACATGGCCCGGACGCGCGGCGTGCTGAGAAGCGCTCCACACGTGTTTGTTTACTCTCTTGCGAGAGGTACTGCGTTCGTTGTGTAATTTACAGCACTCACTACTTGTGGCGTTCTCTTACCGTCAGGAGAGGGTGAAACTCACATTCGACTATTTCTACGCGCGTCCATAGGCTGATGAACGGTTTCTGAGAGGCGACATGCATGTCGATCTCCACCAGCTGATAGGCATACACCAGTCTATCACTTCCCGTATAGTCTATCTCAAGCTGAGAAAGGAAGAGGCGAATGACAACCTAGTGCGACGTTCCACCAACGGCTACCGCTTTCGCCACTCTGATGGTAACGTAAGCTCGGTAAGCGAGGACTGCCGGCCGCTGTGACCGGTTCTAGACGCTTCAGTCCCGGAACGCGCTGCTGCTGCGGTCGCAGGATCGAATCCTGCCTCGGGCATGGATGTGTGTGATGTTCTTAGGTTAGTTGGGTTTAAGTAGTTCTAAGTCTAGGGGACTGATGGCCTCTGATGTTAAGGCCCATAGTGCTCAGAGCCATTTGAACCTTTTTTTTTTTTATTTTTTTATTTTTTTTTTTTTTTTTTTTTAACCGAGGACGACGCTGGTATGAGATGGCGCACGGTGCGCATATTCGATCTGCCGTTCGAAGTCCCGGCAGCGCTTGTAAAGGACGCGTTGCGGCCATATGGAACGGTCCTAAGCTACACGGAAGAGAAATGGAACACCTTTGAAACGTATCGCGTGCTCAGTCGCGTCCGACAGGTACGCATCGAACTCAGAAAACACGTGCCGTCGAGTGTGTTTATCGGAGGTTGCCGAGCCATCGGTATTTATGACGGACAGCCGCGGATATATGCCGGCTGTGGACAGGAGGGCCACGTCCGATCCAGCTGCCTCCAGCGCTGCCTTGTCCAGGTGCCAAGTGCGGAACCAGCACAGACAGCTGAACGAACCACATTGGCGCTTACGTACGCGGAAGCGGAGCGTCCGGTGTGTACAGATGCCGCGGCAGCGAGCTTAGCCGCCGACGACGCTGTGACTGCGGCGCCGCACGACCAGACGCCCTTGAAAGACACAACGCCCACCACCGTCTTCGTACCAGAGGCGTCGGTTCCGGACGCCAGCCGCATGACCGAAGGTACTGACCCCAGCCCTTAGACGGGAGCGGACAAACGGACCCGGAAACAATGGTCACCAAAGGGTCATAAGAAACGCCGCCTCTCGACGGAAGACGACCAACAGGCCGGAGATAGCACGCTGCCGACGCCGTCTCTGACGTGTCGTTGCCAGCGGAATCTACCAGCACCGGGGAGGTGCAGCCACCCGACACCACGGACAGGACGGTGCCCTCACCCAGCTCAGCCGTTCTCATGGCTGAAGCCCCTCAGGACAAAGACCAGGTGATGGAGCACGACCCGCCCAGTCACCGCTCGGTGACTGGGCGGCTGAAGTGGAAGCAGAAGACGCACAACACACCCTTGACACACCTTCGCCACACTGGACCGGCGCCCCACATGGGAAGAGCCTAACACCCGCAGAAGAGCCGCCTTAAAGGTACCTGCCGCAAAGGAAGAGTAGCCAAGCAGCCCCAATATCACCGAGAGGCCGCCATTTGCATCTACTCACTCCACATATAGATGTCCCAATCCTACCGTGTGGGTACAGTCAACTTAAACGCCATACGTTCCGTCATCAAAATGAGTTCATGTTCCATGATCTACTCCGGGTGGCGGACTGGATATCACCCTCTTCCAAGAAGCCCCGCCAGAGCTTCAATTGAACATTTATGGATACACAGCCTACAGCATCCCATCAAGCGACGAGGCCGCCGGAACAGGCATCCTATTACGCGACGGCATCGAGGCATCGGAAGTTACGTATTTGCCATCTGCACGAGGTGTTTCCGTCACGGTCGGAGCAGTCCGCGTTGTCGGTGTTACATGGTCTGCGGGTCATCTCGTCGCAGAGAAAGGGTCACCTTTTATTCCGACGAAATTGCTCCACTCATGAATAGGAATACTGACCAGTAAATCATAGGCAGCGATTTTAATAGTGTCTTGGATCCAGCAGACCAAACACCGCACTACTTTACATGCCCGGCACTACGGGCACTCATGCGAGATCTGTGGCGTCTCCTTCACGGGGACAGCCGTGGCTATACATATTTCACCGACCACTCTGCCAGCCGCCTCGATCGGATATCAGTGTCACGAGGTCTCCGCGCCACGACAAGGGACGCGGAACTGTGGCCAACATCTGCTCGGTCCCACCACCGGACAGCTCACGTATCGCAGCCGTGGTCCATGGTCGCTGAACGTTTCCTCCTGTACGAGGACACATGTCGACGGATATCGCTACTACGTGGGACCGCTGCCTCCGGAGTTTGCAAGCCCATCCTTCCACCTTACACTGGTGCTCTACCGCGCCAAGCCGGCCCTCAGACGGACACTCATGGCATATGGCCGTGACAGAGTGTGCTGGCGTCTGGCGACGTTAGAATTTTATCACACTGCGCTGAAGGAACTCATCACCCAGCCGCCATCAGTGAACGACATACAGCGGTTAATCTTCTCAAAGCACTCTTACTCCGTCTCACTGCAGAACAGCTTGACGGAGCCTGAGTCCGGGAGAGGGTGCAGGATACCATCCCCACCGAAATGGCATCCGTATATCACGTTATCAGAGAGAGACGCCAACGCAAGCGCCACATAATATCAGTAGAGGCAGCAGAGGGTAGACGCGTCCACTCGCAGTGTACCATCGCTGCAGCATTCGTCCAGCATTACAGGACGTTTTACGCCGAGGACCCACAGACTGTTCACGAGTACGAAGACATCCTGTCCGGTCTGCCTGACCCCAGAGTAGGGGCTTAGGACGGCACCCTGCTGGCTCCCATAACTGCTGAAGACTTACAGCGGCCTAGGCACGGGGTGCCCCGAACAAGTCACCGGACCCAGACGCCTTGGCAAACGAATACTACAGCGCCTTCTATTCCCTGACGGACGCTCAGTGGATTCAGATGTTTCAAGACCTCCTCCGTGACTTTTTTACCGTCCCCACAGATTTCCTTAAAGGCATCCTAACACCGGTTCCCAAACCTAGCGGTTCTCACCGTTATCACGACTATCGTTCTCTTATGCTCCTAAACGACGATTATAAGCTTTTCCCCTGTATCCTCCGCACACCACTTCAGACCGCCATCGGACACGTGATCCATCCTGACCAGACGTGTTTAGGCGGTGACAACGTCCACAGGGTACTTGGCACCTACCGCGACGTCACGGCGCTGGTAGCGGCTTGCCGCCTTCGAGGCGCTCTTATCGACGTCGATTTTTATCGCGCCTGTGATCGTATCGACTACAGTTTCCTGTGCGCCGTGCTCGATCGCATGGATTCAAATGGCTCTGAGCACTATTGGACTCAACTGCTGTGGTCATCAGTCCCCTAGAACTTAGAACTACTTAAACCTAACTAACCTAAGGACATCACACACACCCAAGCCCGAGGCAGGATTTGAACCTGCGACCGTAGCAGCAGCGCGGCTCCGGACTGGAGCGCCTAGAACCGCACTGCCACCGCGGCCGGCCGAACGCGTGGGTCTGACTCAGGCGTCAGCAACGGTTATCTTGTGCTTCATACACAGAGCGCGCCCCCGAATTATGATCAACGGCCACCGGGCTGAACACATCACTCTTGGACGGTAGGTGCGACAGGGATGTCCTTTATCAGGAGTCTTACTCGCGATGGCCCTCGGATCTGCACTGCACGGCCTTCGTCAACGACTGGGAGGCATCTGCGTTCGGGACGTCACCTTCCGATGTGCTGCCTTCGCAGACGATGTGGTAGTCGGGCGACGAAATCCGAGCGACGTTTCAATGGCTGTGCCGTCACGGCGCGGTATCGGGCAGTGTCGTCAACATGCGCAAGACGACATACATGGATGTCGGGAGGGGCCTTCTGCACCCGACAGCGATCCCCTTCCAAAAAGTTCCCTCACTCAATGCATTGGGGGTGCAGCTCTCCAGTACAGTTCGTCGAAATGCGACAGGCACGTATCACCGGCTAATACAAAGGACACGGGAGCTGCTCTGTGATAGCAGATCCGGAATATGGATATGATTCTCCAAACGCGTTACGTCAACACTTACCTAGCGTCCAAACTTAATTATTTTGCGCATATTCTTCCGCTCACAGTTCTATGGCCCACAGCTTCTAGGCGCGTACGAACAGTTTGTGTCTGAAGGTCGTATCTTCAAAGTTCACTACGCTACTTTAGCGAGGCCTCCACTGGCAGGGGACCTGGGGTTGATTCACGTCCACAACCGCGCGCGGAATTGTACCTATGGCCGAGGCGGCTCGCATGGACCGCGGCCAACAACAGCTTGCCGGGACGCTGCTACAGATCGCCGGTCCGCGAGATCTTCTTCCATCGGTCGCCGTGGTCCACATAGCTCCGTCTCTTGTCCACATCCGTGATTTCCTGGTCTAACTGAGCTGCATGACCGAGGATATACCGACGACGAGGGCGCGGAGCACGAGGGATTACTATTTCATCTATCAGGCACGGCAACCCCGTAACAACGTGGAACAACAACATGCAACCATCCGGTCGACCAGGGTGTGGCCAGCCGTCCACACTCCATACCTGCCCAAGTACGCTCGTTCCTTCTGGTATGTGGTGGTGAACGGCAAATTAGCCACACGCCAGCGCCTCCATTCCACCCATCTCACTGGCGACCCTTTGAGCCCGCACAGTGCAGTCGTCGATTTGGACGCGCACCGCCTGACATGTGCTGTGACAGGCAGCTGCTGGGATCTTGTACAACGTATGCTGGCGCTCCTGTTGCGACGACAGCCAGTCTATCACGCCGGACGAACTCCTTCATCCATATACCGCTTCTTTTCCACTACCAGAAGGAATGCCGTCAGCTGGCTCAAGGGCATGGTGATGTATTATATTTTGCAAGCCTCGCTCGAAAACGCTTTGGACTTGTGGGTCCTCCGGACGGTTCATGCCGCGTTCCTCCACCATGCATTGCACCGCACACGACTATCGAATTATTTAGCTGCATTATTCGAGGATCCTCCTGCCCATTGAGGCGTTCAGAGTACTAGTAGGCACACTTGAAAATGATTGAAGGCACACGATTGATCCTCAGAGAAAACGATTTAGAGGGATTCTCCCTTACACTCATTACGCGAAGACGACTCGGAAGCTTCTGGTGGCGGCCGAAGGGGATATCCCTACCAATAAATGCCATTCGACCATTTCATTTCATCATTGTGGCAGACGGCGGTTCTGTCAATGGCTATTGCAGAAGTGTGCCGCAGATAAACTGTTCACATCCAAGACTCTATTTACCGATGATTCAGGGTTCACAAGAGACAGTGTTGTGAATTTCCATAACCCACATGTATGGGCAGATGTAAATCGCCCAGTAATTCAGGAAAGAGGACATCAGTACGGATTCTCAGTCAACGTATAAGCAGGCGTATTGGGTGATAGATACATACCACAAAGGTTAACTGGGGCGCATTATCTGGACTTTCTCATAAATGTATTGGCTATCTTGCTGGAGGCTGTGCCATTGCAGTAACGAATACAAATGTGTTTCATGCATGTTGGCGCACCAGCATACCTTAGTCACAATGTGCGTGAACATCTGATGCATACATGTGAGGACCGCTGGATCGGTCGGGCATGGGGGAGAGGGGGGGGGGGGGGGCACGCCTTAGTCTGCGCGTTGCCCAAACCTCAATCCCCTAGACTTTTAGTTTTGGTGATATTTGAAGGAATTGACAAATTGATCTACGAGACGCCAATCAGTGATGTGCGGACACTACAGGGTCGCGTTTGCGTGCCAGCAGGTACTAAAACGGGGTATACGCCAAAGGATTTGTCATGCTTACGCCGGAGGGCAGAGAGGGCGCATTGTCATGAATGGACGCCACGTTGAATACTTCCTGTACACGCGTGTTTATCGCAGAATATATGCACTTCGGGACCCATGTTTAAAGGAATTATCTACGAAAATATCCATTTCCAGATCCATATTATTTGGAATTTATTTCTTTTGATGAGTACTACCAACTCTCGAAGTATTTGACATTTTTGAACACAATGTATTTTCTATATTTTCAGTATTCTCAATACTTTTGTATTTTCTGTACGCATCAAATAATAGTGTGTAAAGCTGTGCCATTGAATAGCAACTGTAAAGTTAAATAATGTTTCCAAAAAAAGAAAAGCTAAACGATTTTTTCAAATTTTTGAAGAGGTAAATAAATTTTGAAGAGATAAACAAATCAAAATAAAGTGAATAAAAAAAATTGATTGCATTGTTAAGAGTATTGCTTTCAGCAGTAGTTCGCGTTAGTAATTTGTCTCAACTATAATTAATTTGTCGATTTTTTGATAAGAAATTAGAGTTGATCATGCCACTTGGGTACCGGTACTGTTTTACATTTTTGAATGTTAGTTACTTCAGTTATTACTGGAAAAGTATTAGTAGCGAACGAGGCTTTTGACAGAGAGTAGTAATGCGCATTAAGATTTGTGTTGCAAAAGGTCATTACTGTAAAAAGAATTTTTATTAATAATGAATTTCATCTGAAATTAATAAGTAAAAGTTTTTCTGAAGGTCTTGTACTGTAACAGAGTCACCCACAAAGACTGAGCATACCGATTGTGACTAGAGAATATATGTGTGTAGTTACGCTGAATAAATTGTGAACAGTTGGCTTAGACGGGCTGTATTGTGCACGTATGGAACCATTATACACTCCTAGAAATTGAAATAAGAACACCGTGAATTCATTGTCCCAGGAAGGGGAAACTTTATTGACACATTCCTGGGCTCAGATACATCACATGATTACACTGACAGAACCACAGGCACATAGACACAGGCAACAGAGCATGCACAATGTCGGCACTAGTACAGTGTATATCCACCTTTCGCAGCAATGCAGGCTGCTATTCTCCCATGGAGACGATCGTAGAGATGCTGGATGTAGTCCTGTGGAACGGCTTGCCATGCCATTTCCACCTGGCGCCTCAGTTGGACCAGCGTTCGTGCTGGACGTGCAGACCGCGTGAGACGACGCTTCATCCAGTCCCAAACATGCTCAATGGGGGACAGATCCGGAGATCTTGCTGGCCAGGGTAGTTGACTTACACCTTCTAGAGCACGTTGGGTGGCACGGGATACATGCGGACGTGCATTGTCCTGTTGGAACAGCAAGTTCCCTTGCCGGTCTAGGAATGGTAGAACGATGGGTTCGATGACGGTTTGGATGTACCGTGCACTATTCAGTGTCCCCTCGACGATCACCAGTGGTGTACGGCCAGTGTAGGAGATCGCTCCCCACACCATGATGCCGGGTGTTGGCCCTGTGTGCCTCGGTCGTATGCAGTCCTGATTGTGGGGCTCACCTGCACGGCGCCAAACACGCATACGACCATCATTGGCACCAAGGCAGAAGCGACTCTCATCGCTGAAGACGACACGTCTCCATTCGTCCCTCCATTCACGCCTGTCGCGATACCACTGGAGGCGGGCTGCACGATGTTGGGGCGTGAGCGGAAGACGGCCTAACGGTGTGCGGGACCGTAGCCCAGCTTCATGGAGACGGTTGCGAATGGTCCTCGCCGATACCCCAGGAGCAACAGTGTCCCTAATTTGCTGGGAAGTGGCGGTGCGGTCCCCTACGGCACTGCGTAGGATCCTACGGTCTTGGCGTGCATCCGTGCGTCGCTGCGGTCCGGTCCCAGGTCGACGGGCACGTGCACCTTCCGCCGACCACTGGCGACAACGTCGATGTACTGTGGAGACCTCACGCCCCACGTGTTGAGCAATTCGGCGGTACGTCCACCCGGCCTCCCACATGCCCACTATACGCCCTCGCTCAAAGTCCGTCAACTGCACATACGGTTCACGTCCACGCTGTCGCGGCATGCTACCAGTGTTAAAGACTGCGATGGAGCTCCGTATCCCACGGCAAACTGGCTGACACTGACGGCGGCGGTGCACAAATGCTGCGCAGCTAGCGCCATTCGACGGCCAACACCGCGGTTCCTGGTGTGTCCGCTGTGCCGTGCGTGTGATCATTGCTTGTACAGCCCTCTCGCAGTGTCCGGAGCAAGTATGGTGGGTCTGACACACCGGTGTCAATGTGTTCTTTTTTTCCATTTCCAGGAGTGTAGAACCAGACACGAGACTCACAGACACCTGGTTGTGGACAGATGATTGGACGCCAGACGTCAGTGCGACGCCCTAGATGTAAACGACGCATATGTTTGAGAAAGAAGTAAGTCCTCCTCAGTGACTCCGTATAAATGCGTGTTATTTTGTTACAATAGGTGTACACGGACGTCACAGCGATTTTGTGAATAATTAATAAAGATAGTGCCACTGTTGCGAAAGAAAGAAACTATTTTGTACCCAGTGACGTAATAGAGAAGTCGGTGGTGTTGTGCTAGTAAACTTTTGTTGATAGACGAGAATTAACGCGAAGTTTCGTGCAATAATGTGATAGGTTTTCAAGGACGCCAACCATAGTGATTCTGTTAATCATTAAGTGAGGTGGAAGGTTTAGATGTAATTATTTAAAGGAAAAGCAATTTGGAAAAGATTTAAACTTTGCGTTGGTAGTCTGTTTGTTAAAATATTGTTTTATGAAAGTAGATAAAATTTTGCATAAAAATCACAAACCATTCTAGTTTTTCAAAATTGATGTAGTAACGGCAATAGATTACCTTTCAAAATCATATGAAGTCATTATGAAAAGTTCAGCTCCTGAAAACCGATTAACTAGAACCTTTCGTTTTATAACATTTGCAATTTTCATTTGACGTAATAATGGACCTTCTTAAAATTAATATTCACTTATATTTTATTATGTGAGTGCGTGGGAGTGATCGAGAGATTTTATGAAGGACATATTAAATCCAAAATATTTTATTTTATGACCGTCGATGGGAAATCTAAGCCTTGGGAAAATTCCTGGGAAGAACCATGTGACATACACAGATCAGCCACAACATTATGGTCATCTAGCTACCATCGATGTAAGGCGGCACAGGCGACAGTAGCGTTACCTGACGAGGAATAACCTAGTCAGACACAGACACGGTGCATGCAGTATCAGAAGCTTGCTGTCCGTGTGTAGAATGGAGAAGTCGCGCTGTCAATCTGAGTTTTACTGACGTCAGATTGTGATGGCTCGTCGGCACGGTATGAGCATTTCGGAAATTGCACGACTTATCGGGTGATCGAGGAGTGCATTATTGAGCGTCTTCAACGAGTGGCGAAACAGAGGTCAAATAACGTCCGGACGTTGTTGAGTCTTGCTGCGGTTCGCGGTGGTGCATAGGTTGGCATCGTTTAGGTGGTATAGTTACGGTTGTCGTCTTGCTCTTGTGCTCATTGGCGCCACTCTATTTGCAAGCGTTGTCTGTTCGCTTTGGCAGCAGCGGTGGTTATCGGTTTCTAGTAACGGTGGTACTATCTTTGGGGTGACGTTGTGGTGTTTCCGTGTCGTGTGCGTCGGCATTTCGGTTGGGGACGGACGAGCAGCCAGGTCCACGCAGCGCGAGAACACACTGGGACCACTGGCAGCACGCATGCAGGACTGTAGTCGCGAGGGGTACAACCTCGTTGTCGACGGAACCCAAGAAGTTCAAGTTGAGTGGACCTTAATTCAAGTAGTGAAACTTGCACCATTGTGAATCTCGACATTTTGCTTGCGTGTTGCTGATCGCAGTGACGCCGAGACGAAGAGCAGCGAGTGGAGTGTTGGAGGAAGGCGAACCTAATTAGCCTTCCTCCGCTTATTATTAATTGTTGCATTCTATATGTTATTATTTGTGAAGTTCAGCCAGTGTCTGTAGATAGGCCTGACAGGTAGATCACTTGAGATTAGATTCAAAGAACACATGGCAGCACTAAAAAAAACAAAAAATACCACAACTCTGCATTAAACAAAACACTATTCCAATTACATCGCCATCCTACATATCCAGCCTACAGGCAAAAGACTAGACATATCTGAAACACTCCAAATATAAAATCACCAAAGAAAACAACCTGAGTTCTTTTGAAATGACAAACATACAACATTTACAAGAGTATCATCTCTGTTTTCCACAAGAGCCTACATTATTAAATTTTTAGTCTACACACACTCTCTTTCACACACACCTTCAAATGTTCAAATGGCTCTGAGCACTATACGACTAAATATCTGTGGTCATCAGTCCCCTCGAACTTAGAACTATTTAAACCTAACTAACCTAAGTACATCACACACATCCACGCCCGAGGCAGGATTCGAACCTGGGATCGTAGCAGTCGCGCGGTTCCTGACTGAAGCGTCCAGAACCACTCGGCCACCGCGGCCGGCACACACACACCTTCGTATCAACCATAAGCGATTAGTTATATTCTCTAAATGAACAACTTCCTGTCACGTTTGGGCTATATGTACAACAAGCAACAGCATAAATTGTACATCTATCAGCATATTTTTAAAGTAGGAACTAATGTATCACTCCAGTCATTGCTTAGTTGGTACATGTGGCAGATATAATCTTAAGAACCTCCGCTCTGGAAACGTTTTCTCTCCTCCAGTCACTCTTTTAATCCTCCTTATCTGAATCGCTCTCCCTCTCTCTCTCTCTCTCTCTCTCTCTCTCTCTCTCTCTGTCTGCCTCCATTCTGTCATCAATGTCTCTGAATCCCAGAGAAAATGGGACTTTTTGTTTCATTTTACCACTCTTGGCAACATTACTATTTTACTTAAAGTTGGCAACATGTCACCTGATTGTATAGTTGCGTATAAAATTTTAGGTGTATAAACGTAACAGAAAAATATTTCTATACCACTTGTATTATTTATTCTTATGCGTGTAATCAACAGCTAAAAGTTCTCACAGTCCTTTAAAAATTATTCTGAAATGATAATATTGTTATGACATACATTCTTTGTACATAGAGATAATGTTTCTGTCCTGCTATATGTTCTTTGCACTTAGTAGTTTCCAGATACCATCTTTGTTTTCAAAATATGGTAGTTTACCTGTGACGTAGTACGACAGAGAGAGAAACCTGTGAGAGTTGGATATACTCTATTTTACTTGTTTTATTTTCAACATTAAAAACACGTTTAGATTTTACTCAAACACCCCAAAACCATGTTCTGAAATAGTGGTTTTGTTTCTCCACTAGACAGTGGCGCAAGTTATCTCAAAACTGTGACACAAGACACACATCTATCATGCCAGCACATCTAAATCCAGGTCGTGATATAGGTTTAAAGCTCCGAAATGCTTTGTGTATAAATAAACAGTGACTGGTATTAGTAAATTTGTTGTTTCACTCGATGATAATTCAAGTTATAAAATGCTTATAGAAATTTTTACCGTTTGGCACACATAAGGTTTCTTTTGTAACAAATTCACTTTCAACGACATTTTAAACCGAAAAATAAAATACTAATTAGAGCTGAAAAACCTGAAAAAGATACGTCTGGTCCTACTAGCTTGAACTTAGTCCAAACATCAATCAGTCCCTTCATTCAGATTAGGGACTCTAGAACAAGTAGAGAGCAACATTTAAACCACATAGACACAATGTAATAACAACGTAAATAAATTGTAATTCGCACAAGACATCTCAGAATGCACTTCCAGATTTTACGTGGTCTAATAACGACAGTAATCTGCTACGACAGTATTTAAAACGAAGGTCTTTCATGGATTAACTTCTTTGAAGGTATAACATGTGACGTTTACAAGAAAGTTCAAAGTTAAAAAGATAAGTTTCCTATTTTTAAATAGATACACAAATAAACCTTCATAAAACGATATACACTAAAATTTAAATTCTATCTGGCTTTTTTAAAAGTAAGTTTTAAGTAACTCGGGCTTGCACTAGCACCCGGAATGCTGATCCACATTGGGGAACAAAGAGCAAAACAACGGTCTTTACTGAAACCTACACAGCGTGGCAGTTGGTAAGCGCAATTTAACGTCTATAGAAAGGCCTTGCTCAAAGAACAGTCAGCACTCAACATGAAACAAAACTTTCTCACTATTTTTGTTCTGTTAGATAGTTAGTTACATGTTCCACGAGTAATTTGAACAATTCTTTTACCGAAATTGTGTGAAACGAACCAGTTTACAAAATATGTACACTTTATTAACATTAACATTAATGAACACACTGCTTTTCAGTCCGACTCAGGCTCTACATGTTGAACAAGTTTAATTCTCCTTTTCTTCTAGAGGTCTGCATCTGACGTTTACGCTCGCTCTAATTGTTCGATGTAGTTCGATGGAAGTCCCACAGATGCCGATACACCCGCTTTTGACTGGGGGAGCAGATGCACTCGACTTCCTCGGCGCTCGTTCGAAAATCTTAAATGCTCGAATTGCCCGACTATCTACTACAGTTACCTGAGCGCCACTCAGACTTCCGCCCTAGGATCACGAATTGTGAAACGTACATGAAGGAAGTGCGAAAGCGGAACTTTATCCGAAAGATTATATCCTGACTGTGAAAGACGGCTAGGAGAGATTTTCATTAGCGACTAATAAGGATGTCCGCTACACGTATTGTGGCAAGTGCCCTGTTCTCCTAGCGGATCCACCATTACCTTTCTAAAGGAACACCTCTGCATAACACGTCGAAGTGTAAGTTCTGAACCATTACCAGTTTCATTGAAAGCTACGCTAGTTGGAAGGGTGTGTAGAAATGTGTGATAGAGGTCTTCGTCCATTTACATTGATATCAGATGTAGGATTTCGCACTTTATGTCAGAAGGTTGTAAACAGCAGTTCAGAATAATTTGTACATCTAGACGTCTCCAGAATTTTGCCTCATATTACGACACTATCATGAAATAGTGAAAGACAGGCCGATGATGTGTGGGAGAGTATCATGCCCAGCATTATCCAAGCCATGCACATGATTGCATACAGATGTACTGAAATGGCTCTAGGCACTATGGGACTTAAAATCTGAGATCATCAGTCCCATAGACTGAGAACTACGTAAACCTAACTAACCTACGGACATCACACACATCCATACCTGAGGCAGGACTCGAACCTGCGACCGCAGCAGCAGCTCGGTTTCGGACTGAAGCGCCTAGAACCGCTCGCCACAGCGGCCGGGTACGGATGTGTAATATATTTATTAATTCGCACTTTGCTTATCAAGTTTACGATTGCGAAATATGGTATTGGTGACAATTCTTTTTTCTTCGAAGGAAAACATCTGGGAACATATTGAGAACTACACTAATGAAACATTATTCAAATTGCTAGGTGTAAATTGCCAGCATTTTAATAAGATTTCAATTCTCTCTGACTGAGGCGGTAAGACTTGCAAGGCACTGGGTTGTAATGGTTTATTCCACGACTTAAGCTGCCAAAGAAACTATCCCTTTCATGAGGTAAACTGATGACGGAGGGTAAGTGAAACAGCTTGTTTAGGACCTACCGTCTGTAGTTACGCAGTACGACGATAAAACCGTAGAAATGTTTCTGGAGAGAGACGTCTCGGAAAAAGCTACTGGTTACGACAACTGTGGTGTCACCGCCAGAAACCACACTTACTAGGTGGTAGCTTTTAAATCGGCCGCGGTCCGCTAGTATACGACGGACCCGCGTGTCGCCACTGTCAGTAATTGCAGACCGAGCGCCACCACACGGCAGGTCTAGAGAGACGTACTAGCACTCGCCCCAGTTGTACAGCCGACGTTCATAGGGATGGTTCACTGACAATAACGATCTCCGAGACGATAATTAGCATAGCCTTCAGCTACGTCAATTGCTACGACCTAGCACGGCGCCATTATCCTTTGTTATATTACTATAATACTTCTGTATCATCAAGAGCAATGTTCTACAATTATGAATTAAAGTTAAGTATTCCAGAAGCTACGTACTTTTCTTTATAGCATTCATTACGTATCCTGTTTCAGACCTCACGCCAGCCTGCGTGAGCTTATAGCGTGCATTTCGGTCTCCTCAAACAAAACAGTGTTGGCACTTCTGCCGACACTTCAACAACAACATTGCAAATGAAATCGTGACGTTTTAGATCAATTCAAAGGGGCAATATGAATGCCGGAAGGCGAGAAGTATCCAACAATTCCAATTGTTTGGTTAAGGGTGGACAAACTGAAATATTGTTGTAATAAAGGGCCCGAAAGTACAGAGGTACGTTTAGATTACTGTAGATCCAGTGATTACTGTAGACTTAGTTTCTTTGTTTAATACCCTCTACGTGTCCAGCAATTGAAAAATACACTTAATTAGATAACAATTTCAGTTTCACCCTTATGTTGGCAGTACTGCATAGCTGTCGTTTTATCGTCTATTAACTGTACATACTACGAGTGCTGAAAGAGCGCTGTCTCCTTCTCATAGAGTACAGAGTTCGAATTCTGACCTTGCACTGAATAGTAACGTTTCTCTGGGCGCCCTTTCGGTTATTAAACAATCTGTGTCTGACAGTTCCTATTAAGCTAGGACAACATTATAAGGTGGCAGTATTATTTTACTCTGTATATATATATATATATATATATATATATATATCTTCAAGGCCATTGAGCGAATGAAAGCCACGCTAAACAGCCAAGACCATAAAGTACTGTTTTCGGAGTGACTAGGCTGTGAGAGACTTCTTACTCAGTCTGCCGATGATGCTGACTTTTATTTAAGCCGAATAGATGATGGCGACGAAGATGATCGGCTGCAGAGATGACACCGAAATCATACTCTCTTTCCCATGCTATCGAATTAATCGAGAAAAATATTTTGCGTTCCGTTCCGTAAGAAATTTCAGTGCGTCATGGAACCTTATCTCGAACAGACGAAGCAGGTTTGATCCGAAACAAATCGATTGATTGAAATTATGGTAAAATGGAATCATTTGGACACCATTTTTTCCTTGATATCTTAATTACTTAGGTGGTCAAATGCAGAGATATGTAAACAGGCAGAATACGGCGCTGCGGTCGGCAACGCTTATATAAGGCAACAAGTGTCTGGCGCAGTTGTTACATCGGTTACTGCTGCTACACTGGCTGGTAATCAAGATTTAAGTGAATCTGAACGTTGTGTTATAGTCAGTGCACGAGCGATGAAACACAGCATCTCCGAGGTAGCGATGACGTGGAGATTTTCCCGTACGATTGTTTCACGAGTATACCGCGAATATCAGGAACCCGATAAAACATAAAATCTGCGACATCGTCGCGACCGGAAAAAAACCTGCACGAACGAAACCAAAGACAACAGAAGACACTCGTCCAACATGACAGAAGTGCAAACCTTCCACAAATTTCTGAAGATTTCAATGCTGGGTCATCGACAAGTGTCAGAGTGCGAACCATTCAACGAAACATCATCAATATGGGCTTTCGGAGCCGAAGGACCTCTAGTGTAGCCTTGATTACCGTACGACACACAGCTTCACGCCTCGCCTGGGCCTAACGATCCCGACATTAGACTGTTGGTGACTGGAAGCATGTTGCCTGGTCGGACTAATCTCGTTTCAAATTGTATCGAGCGGATAGACGTGTATGGGACGGAGACACCCTCAGGAATCGATGCACCCTGCATGTCAGCAGGGGAATGTTCAAGCTGGTTGAGGTTCTGTAATGGTGTGGTAGGTGTGCAGTTGGTGTGATATTGGTACCCTGGTACGTCTAGATACGAGTCTGACATGTGGCACGTATCTAAGCATCCTGTCCGATCACCTGCATCCACTCATGTCCATTGTGAATTCTGAGAGATGGGCAGTTCCAGCAGGACAATGCGACACTCCACACGTCCAGAGCTGCTAAAGAGTGGCTCCAGCAACATTCTTCTAGGTTTAAATACTTTCGCTAGACGCCAAACTAGCCAAACCTGAACATTACTGAGCATATTTGGGATGCCTTGCAACGTGCTGTTCAGAAGAGATCTCTATCCCCTTGTACTCTTACGGATTTATGGACAGACCTGCAGGGTTCATGGTGTCAGTTACCTCCTTCGCTACTCCAGACATGCCACGTCGTGTTATTGCACTTCTGCGTGCTCTTAGGGGCCCTATAAGATATTAGGCAGATGTACCAGATTCTTTGGCTCTTCAGTGTAAAAAATTAGCAATGTGATTTTTAATTACCATAACTTCAAAAGATGGTAACTGGAGTCCCTGTCAAACGCCTAAACGCTTCCAGATTTTTGGTAATGCATTAGAATCTACCAGCCAGGAATATATGTCTATAGCGTAGCTGAGTCCAGTTCCACCAGCTGACGCGAGTACGTCAGAAGTGACAGCAGCCTGCAGGCCACAGAGTCGCAGCAGCAGCGCAGCGGTCTCCGCCCTCCCCGCGGCGCCTCGTTCGACCACAGTCTGCCGGCTTCGATCGTTCGTACAGGATAAGCCATGTTCCAGCACTGTGGGCTCGAGTGAGTACGAGCGAGCCAACCGCCCTGTTTGCAGCCCTCTATTTTTCCCTTTTTCTGGAAATCAGTTTTAATATAGGATATCATCCATGGAATCGAATGAGTTGCCCAGAAGGAATGATTTTAGGTTAGATTTGAAACTTGCTTTGCTACCTGTCAGACGTTTTATGTTAATGGCCAAATGATCAAAAAAGTTACTGCTGCATATTGGCCTCCTTTTTGAGCCACTGACAGCTTTGGTGGATAATAAAGATCATTTCTTGCTCTGTTGATGTAAATATTGACATCACTGTTCTTCTCAAATTGGGGTGGATGAATAAGAAAAGTTTCATTAGCAAATATATTGTGGCGGCGCGTTTAAGATTCCTAGTTCCTAGAAGCGCAACTCAAAAATGCTTCTGGTAAACATCGCATATTATTCTCGCTTTTGTGCAATCAATATTTTGTTTCTAAATGGTGTGTTACCCCGTAAAATTATTTCATTACATATTATTAAGTGGAAATACGTAAAATATCTCAGGAGGTTGATTCGCTTGTTTCCAAGACTAGCAATTATACAAACAGCAAAAGTATGTGAACTTAATTATTTGAGGAGCTCAGTAATCTATTCTACACAGTAAACGCTGGCGTCTGAGCTTCTATAAACCAAAATTGCAGAAGCACGAAAGCTGTCGACTGTAAAGCCACGAGCTCGCGACTACGAAGGCAGAGGAAAGCAGTCATTCTTCAAAGATAGTAGACACGTTTTCTACAGCAATCCTGAACACAACGAGCCATACCTCAGTGCTAGGTGGGCCATCCTAGTCGCCATGTCAAACAGCAGGCCGTCTGCAGGAAGCGTGCATGTGATTAAACCATCTCGGTGTGCAGCGTCTCGTCAACAAACAAAGAGCAGATGGATGAGCGGCAGACGTTGTCTGGATATACGATGGTTTACATAATGTAAAGGATGAGCAACATGTAGCTTCAGCACTACCACTTGACAATTTTCAAACCTTATCCATGCTTCGTATGGGAAAACCGGAACAGAATAGGCTCGAAGCATTTGAGACATGGTGCTACTGGATTGAGGATGTTCTGCGCAGAATCAAAGGGAATATGTGGAAAACATTGATAAGGAGAAGGGACAGATGATAGGACGTATGTTGAGACATCAGGGAAGGACTTGCATGGTACTAGAAGGAGGTGTAGAGAGCAAATCCTGTAAAGGAAGATAGAGATTGGAATACATCCAGCAAATAATTGAGGACATGGGCTGCAAGTGCTACCTGAGATGAAGAAATTGGCACAGGAGAGAAATTCGTGGCGGGCTGCATCAAACCAGTCAAAAGACTGACGACTGAAAAAAAAGTCCATGAAATTTCAGGCAACTAAATATACTAGTTAGAATCACTTCAAAAGTCAATGGCTATTCCTAAAATAGCGTATTGTAATGCAGAGATAGCTACAATGTAAATGAGAAATTGTTGTTTTAAATTTTGCTATTGATCCTAATGATTTTATGATCTCAGTACTACTCACTGGCTCTGGCGCCCGTCCTGTGAAGGTGGCAGGGAGTTTACGTGTTGGAGGTGCATTCTTACGACTAACGTTAGGAGGTAATCTACTGTGTGTCATAAACTACCATTTGTTCTGGGGAGGTGGGAGAGCTTGTTGCAGAGTATAGTACTGTCTCAGTGCCATTGTGATCCACCTCACTCTTTTTCCATGTTATATGATCTTGCCTTAAGTTAAGGGATACTCTCATATACAACGGCATCAGATCGCAAGAGAACTGTAATCTGGCTTTTCGAGCGGACAAAGCCGTGTCTACCACTTGGCATATGTTGCGTCTGTCCCGCTGGTTGAAGATGAGACTTGACATCCCAAAAACGACGTGGCGTTTTTTCTCTCGAACATCTGTTACGGTACTGGTGTCACCCTTCATCTCCTGCCTGTCCCCCAGCGGTCTAGAGGAGGCTGATATGAAGAGAGGAACTGCGGGAAAAGAGGATTAGCAAAATAACGAATCCTAAATTACGATTCATTAACACCGTGCTCGAGCTGAAAAAATAAAATCTTTTAAAAATAAAAAGGGTGCCTATTAACGCGATAAGTACACTACTGGTCATTAAAATTGCTACACCACGAAGATGACGTACTACAGACGCGAAATTTAACCGATAGGAAGAAGATGCTGTGATATGCTAATGATTAGCTTTTCAGAGCATTCACACAAGGTTGGCGCCGGTGGCGACACCTACAACGTGCAGACATGAAGAAAGTTTCCCATCGATTTCTCATACAGAAACAGCAGATGACCAGCGTTGCCTGGTGAAACGTTGTTGTGATGCCTCGTGTAAGGAGGAGAAATGCGTACCATCACGTTTCCGACTTTGATAAAGGTCGGATTGTAGCCTATCGCGATTGCGGTTTATCGTATCGCGACATTACTGCTCGCGTTGGTCGAGATCCAATGACTGTTAGCAGAATATCGAATAGGTGGGTTCAGGAGTGTAATACGGAACGCCGTGCTGGATCCCAACGGCCTCGTATCACTAGCAGTCGAGATAACAGCCATCTTATCCGCAAGGCTGTAACGGATCGTGCAGCAACGTCTCCATCACTGAGTCAACAGATGGGGACGTTTGCAAGACATGTACACGAACAGTTCGACGACGTTTGCAGCAGCAAGGACTATCAGCTCGGAGGCCATGGCTGCGGTTACTCTTGACGCTGCATAACAGACAGGAGCGCCTGCGATGGTGTACTCAGCGACGAACCTGGGTACACAAATGGCAAAACGTCATTTCTTCGGATGAATCCAGGTTCTGTTTACAGCAGCATGATGGTCGCATCCGCGTGTGGCAACATCGAGGTGAACGCACATTGGAAGCGTGTATTCGTCATCGCCATACTGGCGTATCACCCGGCGTTATGGTATGGGGTGTCATTGGTTACCCGTCTCGGTCACTTTGTGAGTAGGCTGTGTAGGTTCTTATATTGGTAACGCCACCGCCACGTAGCGCTCTCTGTATGAAAATCACTGGCTGTGCTGTGTGCAGTCTGTGGCTAGTTTGCATTCTTGTCTGCCATTGTAGTGTTGGGCAGCGGCAGCTGGATGTGAACAGCGCGTAGCGTTGCGCAGTTGGAGGTGAGCCGCCAGCAGTGGTGAATGTGGGGAGAGAGATGGCGGAGTTTTGAAATTTGTAATACTGGATGGCATGAACTACTATATATATTATGATTATTAAGGTAAATACATTGTTTGTTCTCTATTAAAATCTTTCATTGGCTAATTATCCCTATCAGTAGTTAGTGCCTTCCGTAGTTTGAATCTTTTATTTAGCTGGCAGTAGTGGCGCTCGCTGTATTGCAGTAGTTCGAGTAACCAAGATTTTTGGTGAGGTAAGTGATTTGTGAAACGTATAGGTTAATGTTAGTGAGGGCCATTCTTTTGTAGGGATTTTTGAAAGTCAGATTGCGTTGCGCTAAAAATATTGTGTGTCAGTTTAAGCACAGTCATATATAAATTGTTCTAAGGGGACGTTTCATATGTCGACCCTTAGCCGAGGATACCTCACTGGAATCTTCTGATTTTTTTGTTGTAGTTTGTGTAATTAGTAGTGTAGCTATTGTTTATTGCTAGCGCGTAATTGTAGAGAGAATCTCCTTTGTAGTTGCAGACTTTCATTGTTGTACAGTAAAACAGTTGTGTCATGCACGTAGATTTGCACCAAGTATTTCGCAGCTGCGCTTGCAATTAACTAGATATTATTTTCAGTGCTATGTTAATGTATTCCCCTATTTTTGCTCTTCAAGTTGTGTTTTTCTGTGTTGTCGTGTGAAAAACGTAATACTAGGCTACAAAGTAAACTGAGAAATGACACTGAAGACGAAAGCAGTGTGTTAGCGCCACCGAGTAATGAATTAACTAATGTTCAAAGTAGTAGTTTGGTAATTGTACATAGGGAAATGGAGCGGGCTGCAAACAATGGTGTAGACAGTGAAACAATTAGTGAACAGGGAAGCATTATCGATCGATCGGTCGGCAACAGCTTGCCTCAGGAATCCGAAATGACAGGACACAATCTTGCAAATACTGTAGATTCAAGTTTTGCGTCCTCACCCTTCTCTCAAATAAGTCAAGACACATTTTCTGCTTTTCAAACTGCGAATATTGCCGGTTCAAATGTATTGCCGAATAGCACTGAGGAACATGTTTCAGACACCAGTGCATTATTATTACAATTAATGCAACAAATGGGACAAAAGCTTCAAAAGTTAGACACAATAGAACAAAATCAGAGACAAACACAGCAAAAGCTTCAAAAGTTAGACACAATGGAACAAAATCTTCAAAAGTTAGAGATAATGGAACAACACCAGAGACAAACACAGCAACAGTTAGACATAATGGAACAAAATCTTCAAAAGTTAGACACAATGGAACAAAATCAGAGACAAACACAGCAAAAGCTTCAAAAGTTAGACACAATGGAACAAAATCTTCAGAAGTTAGACACCACACTTGAACAAACACGTGAAGATTTAACTACTGAGTTACATAACATTGAATCGAAATGTCAAAAAGTCTGTAATGACGTAAAAACACAAATTTGTGAGCATTTTCAACCTATTTTTTCGCGGCATGAAAATGCATTACAGAATCACGAAGCAGCCATAAAAGAACTGCAAACCATTGTTCATGAAAATCATGAGACCTTGTGGGCTAAAATTGACTCAGTTGCATCTACCGATTCGGTTACGCAACTTGCAAAAACTCAGGAAAACTTAAAGAACACAGTAGATTCGATTTCAACACAAATGGACACTCTGAAACTTGGTTCAGAAAAACACACTGAGGAAATGTGTTCACTATCTGAGAAAGTAGCTGAACTTTCGGATGAGGTCACTAACTTATCTACAAAGGTAGATGATGATATGAATGACACAAGACCCGTAGCCTTCACTGACACAGAAGAGTATGAACAAATTAGAAAATTCAAACAAAATCAAAATCAAATCAATACACAGTACAAAAGAGAAATCCGGGATGTACAAGATCAGTTGACACAGGTAATACAAGAATTACGTATTTCAGAGGCCACTCGCGCTCCAATACGGGAAGAGAGACATAGAAATACGGAACAGCCACAAAATAATTACTCAGGGCACTTCGGAAATTATGAAAGAAATTGGCAAGGTGCACCGAATTTTGAAATGGAACCGCCGAAACGACGTAACAATGACCGATATGCTACTCGCCGACACGATGATTTTGACTATAAGCTGTTCATTACTACACGTAAATTCAAAACGTTTAAGAATTATACCAACGACATTCATCCACAAGCGTGGCTCCATCAATTCTCTCATTGTTTTCCTCCCAACTGGTCATTGGAGCACAGGTTAGAATTTATGTGTGACTACTTGGAGAATGAACCAGCTGTAAGAATGCGATCGGTCATTCACGATTGTCACAGTGAAGGAGAATTTTACCATGCCTTCCTCTCAGCATATTGGTCTCAAGCTACACAAGACCGAGTAAAACATAAAATCATGATGATGAAACATTTCGAACAATCTGAATTTTCCAGTCTTGTGAAATATTTTTAAGACATGTTGCACAAGAATCAGTACCTATCAAACCCATACAGCCCCTCAGAACTCATCCGCATTTGCTTAATCGAACTGCCTGAACATTTACGACATATTATTTTAGCAGGGCGTTGCAAAGACGACATTGAAGCTTTTCAGGGACTCTTACAAGAATTAGAAATTGACACAGACAGTCGCGGGATGCGAAAACAGGAAAACAATCACTACAGGTCACATCCATCAGAATTCCGTGACGACAGAAACAATAACTGGACACGACAAGCCTATTCTTACAACGTAAATCGTGACCAAAACAGACACCACCCTTATGACAACCACTGGCAGAGTAATAGCTACAGAGAAAGATCGCATTTCCGTAGTTATGAATATGACAGAGACAATCATAGAAACAGACAATTTGGCAACCAGAACTATTATTGTCACGGGAGACAGAATAACTTCAGACGCAACAGTTCAGCACGCAGTTACAATTCAGGAAGAAATTCCCCAACACGTGACCGGCAAGAAAGAAACTATACAATCTGCCGACATGATGACAGACGATATAATCGTAACGACAGACCTGAATTGCATCAGAACTGGCGAGATTTAAACAGGGCAGGGGCCTCTCGTCACGGTGAATTTGTAGAAGTTAGGTCTCCAAATCCCAATAATGACGCGCACCAACAAAGGAACAGACAATGAGTCGCACCGCAGGCTGCCGCGTGCGCCGGCTGACTCAGAGAAAAATAACATAGATGCTAACCTTGAGAAAAATTCCAGTATTCTTTACCGACGTATTCCACATGATAATTGCATTAAAGTTGAAACTCTGCATACTAAGAAAAGCAAAGGTTTACACCACATTTCACATGTAAAACCGTTTATTGAAAGATAATCTGCTTTTTAACTTTGTCTTTGCCATATAACTTTTCACTTTACATTACCAGTATGCTTTGTCAGACTTAGTATCTGTTAACATTCAACAGTGTTTGAAGTTAAATATCCAGTCAAGAACCAAGAGAACTTATTTAAACAGAAATTACCACTGCATTTTTATAGTGAACAGACGTCACGGTCTTATTGTGTGTGTACATTCTTGCTTGTTAGTTGCACGATTACGTAACGACTATAAGGCTTACATACTTAGAACATATACTGGTACTGCTAATGAGATTTTCATGCAAGATTTTGGTTTGCTTGAGAGTGGATTCTGGATATGAGGTGCTTTCTGTGAAATGCCAGATGACACAGTGGTTAGTTTATGTGACAGCTACACGATTATATCACAACGTTACTAATGAGTGACAATTTACAATGTTGCTTTTGCGGTGTATCTGTTTTATATCTGCACAGTTTTTCTGAATAATTCTGGAAAGTAAAACATGTTTTAGTAGTAACTTTAGTGGTATAGCTACAAGGAGACAGCCTTTTCCGTAGCACAACAATACGTTACAGCGCAGTACTTTCATCATCACAACAATAAGTGTAATAACTAAGATATCTCTACGCAAAGCATTTCACTTTTGTTTATCATGAGGTAAGTACATTGGCTTCTGCAGAACTTAGCTTTCAGAGGAAAGTAACTACGACACTTCAACAGAGATTATCTTACAACAAGAGGCACATTTAGCGCTACAGGACACCCATTTCAGTGATTAATTTTGTACTTAAAACATTTATTTTCAAAGATTTTTGAATTACAAAGAAAGTTTTCCATGATACATTTCATTCCATTGCTGTAATCTGTAACACCTGAGGGTATAATTACATTAATCCTCAGGGGGGTATACGCTTGCTTTGTGTATCATGTGTTTGGCAAGCACAAGGAGCCCTAGCTAATATGGTATTTGCTTATACAACTTTACACATTGGTACCATATTTCTCTAACACAAATTACACAGCTATCTGATCATTTAACTGAGAAAGACAAACTTTTTTACTATGGCAGTGACAGATGTTTACGCAATTACACCGTTGGATAACTTCACACTTATGAAATTGTATTTTGTCTGTACTTTGTGAACTGCTCATATTTTTTCAGACCCATTGTGATATTATGAGAGCTTTGAATGATGTATTTGGTATGGGATCACGATTTTTATAGTACATTTGAGGCAGATGACACTTTTGACATGAGCAGAGATTTTTTTTTAATTATTGGAGGAAGCTACGACGTTTTTGAGAGTTGACTGATGTGTTATGATGTTATTATTACGATGACTATGTGTATTATGCTGTTGCGGTAAGTTTATGATCAATAAGCTTTTGCTATATGAGTTATTTGATTAAGCTACGTATCTGTTATGATGAAATATTGAAGAAGTGTCGACGAATAAGGTAAGGAATAATGAGTAGTGTTTAGGGACTCTGGTTTGTGAAAAAGGTTGTTGGAAACCAAGAATCGTACTTTAAGAGTTATGAAATGTATGTAGATGCGTGAATGTATCACAATGCTGGCGAAAATTTTTTGGGCACTGTTATATTCATAAGATTTTGTTTCTACACATTTGCAACGCAAATTCTCGACCCGTGAAATTTTGTATATGAGACTGTCACTGTAGTGGAAACTGCTGTCATAAATATTTCCGTAAGAAAGTTAACGGACCACCTGCACGTAATGCGTCGTGGGCACCCAGCTGTGACAGATGCCTGAAAAAAAAAAGCCATTAGTAAGGGCCTTTTCAGTGGCACAGGTAAAAAAAAAAGGGGAGGCCATTATCCTCGCTATTGACATTCCTTTGTAGAAAGCACCGCAAATACGACACGCTCAAATTGAAAACATATGATTCTACTGTGGAGCTCTTAATTTATGATATTTACTAAAATGCCTAATGAAACAATGAGAAACATTTCACGGCTATTGTCTTGCTAGTTGAGAAAAATGCCATATGGCTTGCTTTATGTATTTATTTACTCGTTTTTTTAATATCTAGTTTCTAGCTGCACTGCAGCATTGGTTAAAATAGAATTTTATAGATGTACTAATATAAATATTTTATGTCTACAGATCCAGCAAATAATTTTATGATCTATTCAAAAAAACGAAGGAGCATAAAAAGACGTTTCCCTTCACAGGAATTGCATACGGAATTTTCTTTTCAACTACTTGGTAATATTTTTGTAGAATTAGTTTTTGTGGTGCACCACTTTAATTACATAGACATTAAGATGTGAATATACATTTCCCTTGTCTGCATTATTGCCTTTAGTATAATGTTTTTTTCTGCTTGAGCTATGTCATGTTTAGGTATAAGTTATAGCTTTTACTGCTGCTGTTTGCCAGTCATAGTGTTACTGAATTTGACTTTGTGTTACTCTTCTAAGTTTACTACTGATTTATTTTTCTTGTTTGCTGCACAGTGCCTCATATTAGTTGTAATATTGCAATTGCTTTGCCAATTTGAACTTTTTGTCATTGCTGTTTGTGTTAATTGTTTTGTGCTGCTGCATTGCCTCGTCC
This sequence comes from Schistocerca cancellata, assembly GCF_023864275.1. Classification (NCBI taxonomy): domain Eukaryota; kingdom Metazoa; phylum Arthropoda; class Insecta; order Orthoptera; family Acrididae; genus Schistocerca; species Schistocerca cancellata. Next base: position 577,024,306 of record NC_064626.1, read on the forward strand.
CTTAGTTTAGCATCTGAGCTCAGTAGATTTAAGTTAGCTTAAGAGGGGGTAGCCTATAAAAGAATGAGTTGGGATGAATTTGAAGAAATGCACTGAGAGGTTATACGAGAAAAATACAGAAAGCATGCTTGGATAGGATTTTTTTTGGCTGGAGCAAATATCGAAATAAGACGAAAGATCTATGGAATGAAGTTTTGGGTTGGACTGCAGTACCAAATGTTATACTGAAAACGAACCCTGTCCTTTCCTTTTGTGTTATCCCACTATGTGTTTGTGTACCCTTGTGTATTTGTTTTCTTCCTGCCTCTGTGTAGTTTCATAGAAGTTTTTCTTCTTCTAATTCTAAGCTATATTCACTATGATGAGGAATACTGTTATCTTCAAATTTAATTGGCATTAATAATATGTTATTTACCTTGTAAATATGCTTAGACATTATTTATTCTGTTTTGTTTTAATGCTCATGTGTAAAGTTGATGTTTCAAACGTTATTCTGATCTTTTATATATTTACTTATGTCATAATTCCTGTAACACTGATGTATATGTTATTTCGATTCTTTTGTAAAGCTTGTACTACGAATGTTATCTGTATTGTTATGTTCTTTAATGATGTATTTTGTACCATTGTAATTGTATTCTCATGTTATAAAATCGTAATTACACCGGTTCATCGTATTAGTAACTTGTAAGTTACATTTCACTGCACACGTTTCTGTTGGTCATAGTATATGGACAATATGTGAGACGTTGGGACTGTTAGTGTTTGCACGTATGTTACTAATTCAGCAAGGGACTGGATAACAGCATTGCTGGTTCTAAGGACAATTCCAAAAACTTTGTGAGTGCACAAGTGGTGGTTTATGGACTTGCTATATTCTCCGCAAGACTCTTCGATGGTGAATGTGTACCTGCACAGTCGCAACAGATGGCTGCTGACCGTCTCTACATGGACTACAGTGGGTATGCATCTTTGATGATCCACCAATACCATTATTTCTACATGGACTACAGTGGGTCTGCATCTTTGATGGCCCACCAATACCATTATTTATACAAGGACTGCAGTGGGTCTGCGCTTCTGGTGGCCCACCAGTACCATATTCTCTACCAGGACTACAGTGGGTCTGCTCTGTGATGACCTATCTACCAATATTCTGCAAAACGTCGACTGACTCTGCTGTGGGTTTGCTCTGTTGTGGCCCATTACCTGTCAGCATGTCAAGAGTCAGCACTGTCTTCCCATTGGAAGGGCAACACTACTTCTTCAAGACTGCATGGAAATCCACTACTTCTGCGTGCAATTTCTTTTACTAATGAGACTTTGTGAAAAAAACTGTAATTACTATTATGATGAATAATCTGGACTGTCTTTATGGACTGTGAGAAAATTTTAGCTTTTGACCAACATTGTATTAATAAGTGTGTGCATTTGATTTCTTTGTTATTGTAATTATGAAAAATTTTAACAAATATGTATTGCCCAGTGCCCAAAACAATTTGTAAAATTTTTTGTGGGGAGCATGGGGGCTATGTAAGTAGGCTGTGTAGGTTCTTATATTGGTAACGCCACCGCCACGTAGCGCTCTCTGTATGAAAATCACTGGCTGTGCTGTGTGCAGTCTGTGGCTAGTTTGCATTGTTGTCTGCCATTGTAGTGTTGGGCAGCGGCAGCTGGATGTGAACAGCGCGTAGCGTTCCGCAGTTGGAGGTGAGCCGCCAGCAGTGGTGAATGTGGGGAGAGAGATGGCGGAGTTTTGAAATTTGTAATACTGGATGACATGAACTGCTATATATATTATGATTATTAAGGTAAATACATTGTTTGTTCTCTATTAAAATCTTTCATTTGCTAACTATCCCTATCAGTAGTTAGTGCCTTCCGTAGTTTGAATCTTTTATTTAGCTGGCAGTAGTGGCGCTCGCTGTATTGCAGTAGTTCGAGTAACCAAGATTTTTGGTGAGGTAAGTGATTTGTGAAACGTATAGGTTAATGTTAGTGAGGGCCATTCTTTTGTAGGGATTTTTGAAAGTCAGATTGCGTTGCGCTAAAAATATTGTGTGTCAATTTAAGCACAGTCATATATAAATTGTTCTAAGGGGACGTTTCAACTTCTTGTTCGCATTGTCGGCACTTTGAACAGTGAACGTTACATTTCAGATGTGTTATGACCCGTGCCTCTACCCTTCATTCGATCCCTGCGAAACTCTACATTGCAGTAGGATAATACACGACCGTATGTTGCAGGTCCTGTACGGGCCTTTCTGGATACAGAAAATTTTCGACTGCTGCCGTGGCCAGCATATTCTCCAGATATCTCACCAATTGAAAACGTCTGGTCAATGGTGGCCGAGCAACTGGCTCGTCACAATACGCCAGTCACTACTCTTGATGAGCTGTGGTATCGTGTTGAAGCTGCATGGGCAGCTGTACCTGTGCACCTGTACACGCCATTCAAGCTCTGTTTGACTCTATGCCCAGGCGTATCAAGGCCGTTATTACGGCCAGAGGTGGCTGTTCTGGGTACTGATTTCTCTAGGATCTATGTACCCAAATTGCGTGAAAATGTAATCATATGTCAGTTCTAGTTCAATATATTTGTCCAATGAATACCCGTTTATCATCTGCTTCACCAAGAAGTTGCTACACCAAGAAGTTGGTGTAGCAATTTTAAAGGCTAGTAGTGTATGTCTTATACGGTGCAGTCACATTAATGAGGCCATCACTTATGTTCGTCGTCAACGTGCAATAACCTCTCACAGACACCAGGGGGCAGCACTAATAGTGGAGGGTGTATGAAGCTTGTCAAATGACACGGAAGTAGTGCAGTCGTTCTCGTAATGCGTGAAACGGAGTGATCTGTCCGACGCCCGAAAGCGCTTGATGATCGGCTTTTGGGTCAGCGGTAGAAGCATTTCCGAAACGGTTAAGTTTATAAACCGTTCGCGTTCCGCCGTGGTTCAAGTATTCCCTGAATGGCAAAATGACGCTACCCAAAACTGGCACCGAGGCAACGGTGATGAACCACAGGTCATAGATGACAAGGGTGAACGACGGCTGCTGAGATGTTTACGGGCGAAGAGATATGCAACTGTTGAGCGGCTGACCACCCGGATGAACCAAGGGGTTCCCAACAGTGTCTCCTCAGCAACCGCTCAGCGAACGTCCCTGTTTATGGGCCTCTGCAGCAAGTGCTCGTCCATGCACCCCTGATGACTGTTGTTCATCGGCGACGAAGGCTGGAATTTACACGTCAATACCGAGAATTCACTTCCACTGAGTGGCGATAGGTGGTATTTTCAGATGAATAACATGTGCACCCCATCAGACAGATGGCCGTTGACCTGTACGGTCGGTTCTAGGCGCTACAGTCTGGAACCGAGCGACCGCTACGGTCGCAGGTTCGAATCCTGCATCGGTCATGGATGTGTGTGATGTCCGTAGGTTAGTTAGGTTTAATTAGTTCTAAGTTCTAGGCGACTGATGACCTCAGAAGTTAAGTCGCAGGGCAGGGGCACTACGAATATAGTGCGGGACAATAAGCTGGGACTGTGGGTCTCACGGGAGGCGTGCCAGAGATAAGTCCCTGCAGTCACACTATGCTTTGTGTCCTCGGTGGCACAGATGGGTCTGCCATGTAAACAGGATAAAAAATGGTTCAAATGGCTCTGAGCACTGTGGGACTTAACATGTATGGTCATCAGTCCCCTAGAACTTAGAACTACTTAAACCTAACTAACCTAAGGACATCACACAACACCCAGTCATCACGTGTAAACAGGAGATCCCGAGTTCGAGTCCCAGTCGGGGCACACATTTTCAATTGTCCTCGTTGACGTATATCAACTCCTGCATGCAGCTAAGGGTATTCATTTCATTGTATTGATTTAATTGTAGTTCCATCTTGTAACAGAACAATCCAACATGTCACACAGTTAGCAGTATAAGCGCGTGGTTCGAATAGCACTGCAGTGAGTTTGTCGTACTCCCCTAGCCACCTGACTCACCAGATATTGCCTAATCACGAATCTGTGGGACTACTTTCACCAGACTATTCACGTCACGGATCATTAACCGAGAGATTTGGCGCAACTGGGACGCGGTTGTGGAGCCTAAATAGCTCCGCATCATTGCCGGTACTTTTCGGAATCTGACAGGTGGTCACATTAGTGTGACTGGAGCTTTTGTAAGTATTGTGTAATAAGTTAGTATTTGCAAGAAGAGGCAGTGGCCTGATTTGTCGAGGGGCATCTGGTGAACGCAAATTGGATCAAGTCATACCTTTCAGTTAAATGCAATGGGCATCAGTCCGCTAAAGCCTCTCGGCAGAAACTCTCGTTTGGCTGCGATGTAACAAATCAAGGATGTGCTCTATGTGCTCCGTAGGAGTCCCTGAATATAAAAGCCATAGAAATGCGATAGCACATGAATGAACCCCAGGATGAGCTCTGCAGACTTTTGTTAACATTTATTTACTTGTTCTGAAATATCCTTTTTGTCAATATGTGGTAATAAACTTTTATAAATCAAATGTCAGTGATGTTTACTGCGTCTCAATGTGCGAAATTCTCATCATAACTTGTATGTTCCCCAAGTTGAAATTCTTTGATAAATGTAAAGAACGTAAGGAAATGTAACGAATATTAGAGAAATATTAGAAATATAACAATACGTCAGTGAAATATAAATTGGCCGAAAAGATACGTAACTATTCCCTTGAAGATACCTAATAGACTGTGGAGTAAATTCCGCCTATTGTTTGGTCTGCTACGGAGGACTTCTTAAAAGGCTATACAGACAAATACTAAAATACAGCAAAGTTAACTGCTTCGTAAACGGGAAACTTCCATCACTTTGCTGACAGCAATAAAAGAAGATATTAACTCTTGTTTGTGTATGCAGAACAGATACTTCACAACAACGAATTCCATTTTGTTTCTATGATTTAATTAATGCCATGTCGCACAACTAACATATTTTAATTTCTCTTTTTACTCTGAATGGCCGTGAAAAATATGTCAGGTAAAAGCTTATATTCATCCTACTCAACGAGTCGAGCTGTACACAAGAGTTAGTGCACCTACATCTCTAGTTTGCCATAATTGCTAAACCGTGAAGTCCTCCTTAGTGCATATATCTGCGCTACCTATAGCGACGGTCACAGTGCCCCCCTCTTACTATAAAATGAAGTAACGAATGCAATGGCCGATGTGGTCAGAGACGACAGTAATGGGCAGAAAATAATAAGCAAATTCGAATCCTAAGCAAGTACCTGTTGTTATACAGTGTGTCACAATGAAATGATAACTACAAATGGCTGCGGTAATTACATACTTCCACGAAGTGCAATCCTTAACTCAGGCCACAAAACGCAATTTATTGACACTCTCGTAAAATAGTCCTATGATGAGTACGAAGACGTGTTATTTCTCCATGGTGATGCCACACAAAGCGCTATAGAGACCCAGAGATTTTATCACGAACCTTATCGGGACGACAATCGAAAGCTGTTACGTTCAGGATTTAGAACGTATGCGCGATATTGCAATACTGGGAATTAAACTGCCCAATCGAAATCAACCGTAGCTATAGCCAGAGTATTAGACACCAGAAGCACAAAAATAATAGTACTTTTTCGGATCTGAACCTACTTTCGCCTTTATCTCTATCTAGTGGAGCATCTTCTGTCGCTCCCCAGCCGAATGAGGTATTACGAAGTATCTGAATAATGGAAATTGAAACCAACCGCTACACTGCGTGAAAATGGGTCACTGGGAAATATTATGCGTCATAGATTACAATTGCAGTTATCCTCGGTGGGTTACCAGAGAGTACGAAGAGTGGTTTCGAGCAGTTTGAGATGTCATACTTTTGAGGGGAGAGATTTATTCAACGCTATTTTATCAATAGACGAGAATAACATAAACAAATTGGTCACGCGTAAAATCAACAACAGCAATGAACAGTGCGGGCAGTTTGTCTCTTCTTTGACTTTTCAATTAAAGGTTGTAATTAATATACCCTGTCAGTTCAAAAATTTCGGTAGTGGATATACAAAACATAGAGAAGAGATAAGATGGTGGTTTTAATGGTGCAGATGATCTACGCAGTCTCCCCTCAACCCCCCCCCTCCCCCCTCGCCACTACTGCAACTGTCAGAAGAGACCATCTATGCCATATTGTCCAATTTGTGCATCACGTTGGCTTCCGTGTGTATCAGGTACTCGAAGCGTGGACCCTTCATATAAGTCTTTGGATGTTGTCATCTCCTGGTGGGTTCGTATTGATAACAGCACGGTTTGTCACCCACGATCTATTTTTCAGAAAATAATTGTTCGTGATTAGCGTATCAGTCAAGTCGTCCATGCGTCGTGGCTTTTGTCAAGATGTGCGGAATAAACATTGCTCACACATGCTCTTCTCCAAATCATCCTGGAGAAGAGTGAAACTATTTAGAGATGTTATTCCACTGAGATTTGTAACATAACAACGTTGCACACTACGGCCGGACATTCACTACTGAACACTGCCTGATCACAACTAATTAGTCGAATGCACGTATGTTGCTTACAGTTGTTAGTTAAAGCTGCCGCCATAGTCACTGAACTGACTTCGCTTTCACGCTAGGAATAAAACCAGCTTCTGATCTTTTTGGGCGGACAGTGTCTGTTACACAATTTTTGCGATATACACTGAGTCGTGGCATATGGATATGCACAAACACAACGCGGTATTATTGCGTACACAAGGTTTAAAAGCGCAGTGCATTGGTGGAGCCGTCATCTGTATCAGGTGATTCATGCGAAAAGGTTTCCGAAATTATTATGGCTTTTAACGCGAAACGGTAGTTGGAGATGGGATATTCCATTTCGGAAATCGTTAGGAAATTGAGTATTTCGAGATCCGCATTGCCTCTTACTATGGACAATGCAGTGCCTTCACGTAACGTCCGAAAGCAGTGGCATTCGCGTAGAGCTCTCACTGCTAAGACACAAAAAGCACTACGTGATATGACCATAGAAATGAATGTGGGGAACATGTCGAACAAATACGTTAGGACAATGGGGTGCAAATTGGCTATAACAGTAGACGACCGACGCTATTACTTTAGCTAACAGCAAGACATCGTCTGCCTCTCTTGGGCTCGTGAGCGTACCGGTTGGACTTTAGACGACTATCAGACCGTAGCCTGATCAGATTCGGTTTCAGTTACTAAGGGCTGACCGTATGGTTTGAATGTGGGGCAGAAGCCAGGAAGTCATGAACAGAAGTTGTCAACAGGACACTGTGCGAGCTGATGGTGGCTACACAATGGTGTGGGCAGTGTTTACGTAAAATGCAACCATTCATTGACTGGAAGTGGTATTGTCGGCTTCTTGGTGAGTTTTTGCAGTTATTCATGGACATCATGCTCGCAAACGACGATGGAATTTTTATAGATGACAATGCGCTATATTATCGGGCCACAATCGTTGGCGATTGGTTTGAAGAACATGCTGGACAATTCGGGAGAATGATTGCGCCACCTAGATCTCCTGACTGAATCTTCTCTAACATTTACGGTACATAACAGAGAGGTCTGTTCGTGCAAAAAGTCCTGCATCGGCATCTATTTCGAAGCTATGGACGCCTATAAAGGTAGCATGGCTGAATAATCCTGCAGCGAACATCCAACGACTTTTTGAGTCCATTCCACGTCGAGTTGTCGCACTACGTCGGGAAGAAGGTGATCCGATACCATATTATGAGGTATCCCATGACGTTTCTCACCTTAATGTACGAGGATCGTTGACTTTATTCGCATAATAGTATATTTTAAGATCATTTAGTCACTGCATAACAGTCATCGAGTATAATTCTAAGAATGTCGTTCAACAAATAAATATTCTGGTTCATATGTCGAACAACCCCAGCAGCTGCATAATGCTCTTCCATAGAGAGAAATCTATGTTCACATATACGATGTTCTTACACTGGGAAAAACAGGAGAGAAGCAGGTACGAATTGTGAAAAGCTTAAGTCAGTAACATCCAACTGTATTTCCAATGTATAAATGTGTGTTGTAAAGAATGAGGACGCAACTTCTAGAGTTCACATGAAGTGACGTTAGTAAATTGATCTGAAACATGTTCCACCAGGAACTCAGTCGGTCATCATCATACAAGCTGAACAGTTTTTGTCCGGTTGTTGAGAAATTTACAAAATTTATTTTTTGTAGCTACAAATCTCTATCGCTGAACTATGATTTCAGGTCAAAACCTCTGAGCAGCGCTTCATCAACAGCGTGTTTTATGCAACGCTGAAATATCCTGCGGTCTCTGCCTTCTTGCTTTTGTTCACCATAGAAGAGTTGCAAGAGGGGCGTGTGAAGGCGTGCCACGGCACAGAATACTTTCTCTTGTGTAAATTGGTTCACAGAATTTCGATTGCTCTTAGTGACTCTGAAGTCGTCTCTCATTAAGTCTCTACATCAACGTGTAGGTATACAGGTATAACTCACAAGCCACAGAATAGTGCGTGGCGGAAGGTGATTCGCACTAGTGTGATCGATTACCTTTGTTCCATTCGCGTTGTGAGCGAAGGGAAAATGATTGCCTAAATGTATCTGTCCATATCTAATTTGTCTTATCCTATTTTCATGATTTCTGTACGAGGTGTGTTATGGTGTTACTAAAATGACCGCACAATTTTTTTCGAAAAAACTATATTGATATGAAATTTTTATCTGAACATTGTACTGCGTCACAACATCGAAAACTGCACAGGAGAACTAAAAGTTTTGCCCACGGCTACAGTGGCCCTCTTCTGATGTGCTTCACCGGAAACTTGTGCAATTGTAAACGTTGTCTAGTTTTACAAATGGTTCAAATGGCTCTGAGCACTATGGGACTTAACTTCTGTGGTCATCAGTCCCCTAGAACTTAGAACTACTTAAACCTAACTAACCTAAGGACATCACACACATCCATGCCCGAGGCAGGATTCGAACCTGCGACCGTAGCAGTCCTAGTTTTACAGTACAGCTGTTAGCAAGATATTCGTCAGCTTCCTTTCAGGGATTTCCATTAAGATTTCCACACTTTCATATGCACTGTAACGATCAGTTATGATCCTTTCAGCTTATTATGAACTTGTTCGATACATATGAAAAAAATGAAGCACACGGAAGGGGACGAGAAATCAAAATGAAACTGCATGGGCTGGCAGCATATGCGACGTTATTTCAGTGATTACAAAATCGACTCAAATTTACAAGGCTGGATGAGCTTACTTATCAGTGTGACGTTGCAACCCATCTATCTTGGATGGGGAGGGGAGGGTTTATATAGCCGTTGCATCCTCCCCTGAGACAAGATGGTCCACTGCTGTCGTAACTAGTTCTCGATAATCTGGCAATGGGACGGAAATGACTTCCACACTGGTCCCAAATATCTTATCCAGGACGGATCTGCGTATCTCACTAGCCCACTGGATTACCTCAACATTATGCACACAGTTCATATACATTCATTCCGTTTGAAAAGCATTTTTCCTTTTGAAAAATAGCAACTTGTTGCAATCGCATGAAAAGTATCAGATAAGGAAATACGTACCGTTGAGCCATTAGATTTACCACAGCTTCTTCAATGACCTGTAGCCATACCCGATGGCTCCCCACACTATGATACCTTGCGTAACACCGCTCTGCCTCCATAATGTGGAAATAGAGGGAACAGCATCCTGGTCGCCACTGTACTCACTGACAGTGGTCGTCTACTCGCTGACGTTGGTCGCCAGGAGTAGTGCGGAACCTCGTTGCGATGCCATTCATCAACCGTCTACGCATCTCTGCCACGGAACCACTTGAAATGCACTCTTTTAACCTTGCTACTGCTAGTCAGCGAGGTATGGTGACAGATGAAAGAGAATGTTGCAGGGATCCCATTACCTGTTGTTCGAAGGCATGTGGAGATGGCAGGTGGAGATTTACAAGAACTATGAAGTGCTTAGTGCACAATACGACGATCCTGCCTTGTGGTTCTCAAACTTGGTCAGCTGGAAGCATGATGACGAGTGTGCAGTCCTTCACGTTCCCAAATCATAGGACATTGGGCCACTGTCACATCTAAACGCCCAACAAATATGAATGTAGCATGATTCGACAAGCTGGCGAAATAGAGGCCCACAAATAGAACCCTCTGAAACTTCCTGGCAGATTATAACTGTGGGCCAGACCGAGACTCGAACTCGAGACCTTTGCCTTTCGCGGGCAAGTGCTCTACCAACTGAGCTACCCAAGCACGACTCACGCCGCGTCCTCACAGCCTTATTTCTACCAGTATCTCGTCTACTACCTTCCAAACTTTACAAAAGTTCTCCTGCGAACCTTGCAGAACTAGGAGACGAGATACTGGCAGAAATAAAGCCGTGAGGACGGAGTGTGAGTCGTGCTTGGGTAGCTCAGTTGGTAGAGCACTTCCCCGTGAAAGACAAAGGTCCTGAGTTCGAGTCTCGGTCCGGCGCACAGTTTTAATCTGCCGGGAAGTTTTATATCGGCGCACACTCCGCTGCAGAGTGAAAATCTCATTCTATAACCCTCTGAAACTCTGTCAGGTGCTGTTAACGCTGTCTCACATAAGTACGCTCACATAAGTACACGGGATCTCCACGTCCCTGAGAGAGATCACTCAACATATGAAGCTGATAACTCTCAGTCATAGCCTACTAACAACAGTAACGACCCTAAACAGGAAACCTTCTGGTGGTCGTTCTATCTGTCACATCCAACCATGTTTAATGGGTATTTCACTATTTTGTCAGTTAGTGTATATCGTCATAGCTACTTGGTAATGCACTTAGATAACAAAAGTCGTGGAATACCTTCTAATATCGTGTCGTACTTCTTTTTGTCCGGCGTAATGCAGCATTTCAACGTGATATGGACTCAACAAGTCGTTGGAAGTCCCCTACAGGAAAACAGCCATGCAGCCACTATAGCCGTCCATAAATGCGAAAGAATTACCTGTGCAGGATACTGCGGACAAACTGACCTCTCGATTATGTCCCATATAATTTCCATGGGGTTCATGTCTGTATGGCCAAATCATTCACTCGAACCCTCTAGAATATTCTGCAAACCAAGTGCGAACAACTGTGGCCCAGTGATATGATATTGTTGTTTCGGAACATGAAGTCCGTGGATAGCTGCTAATGGTCTCCAAGTAGCCAAACATAACCATTTCCAGCCAATGATCGGTTCAGTTTGACCAGAGGACCCAGTCCATTGCATGTAAACACAGCCCGCACCATTATGGATCCACTAGCAGCTTCCATAGTGCCTTCACGGGGCCTGCGCCATACTCGAACCCTACCATCAGCTCTCACCAACTGAAATAATTGCTCATCTGATCAGAGCACGGTTTTCCAGTCGTCTAGGGTCCAACTGATATGGTCATGAGGCAGGAGAGGCGCTGTAGGCGATGTCGTGCTGTTAGCAAAGGAACTTACGTAGGTCGTCTGCTGCCACAGCCGATGATGGTCACTGTCCTAAGGATACGTTCGTCGTACGTCCCATGTTGATTTCTGGGGCTGTTTCAATCAGTGTTGCTTGTCTTGTTAATGCTTATCTGTTAGCGCTGACAACCCTACGCAAACACTGCTGCTCTCGGTCGTTACGTGAAGGCATACACTTCACACTGTGGGTCTCTGACTATTGAATTCCATAACGATTTCCGAAGTGGAATATCCCTCGTGTCTAGCTGCAACAACCATTTCTCTTTCAAAGTCTGTTAATTGGCGCTCTGCAGTCGCAATCACATCGTAAACCTTTTCACACGAATCACCTGAGTAGAAATAACCGCTGTGCCAATCCATTGTCCTTTCAACCTTTTGTACACGATACCACTGTCGTCTGTGTATGTGCATATCGCTGTTGCCATGACTTTCGTCACGTCAATGTAAATCTAAAAAGTAGAGCAGTAGGACTTATCGATCTAGTGTCTAGGTTGCGGTTTCTTTACAGATTCGGCACTGAACATATTTCTTCCATTTGCCATCTTTGATAATGATTCTACGGAATAATACAGTTTTAATACATATACAACAAGATGTGTTATATAAGTTCAAGAATAAGGTTGTAATGTGGAACTATCGAGTTCTTTCTCTTTGTTACAGTCGTTATCGTGCTTTTATTCACCTTTAACGCTAGCAGTCGTTCATTGCACTAATTGGATATTTTGTTCATTTCTTTCTGTAACTACCGACGGCATTACATTCCTTCCGATAACAACATCATCAGTGTACGTTCTTATAGTGGTGCTGATCTTATCTGATAAATCGTTTTTATGTATTATTATTATTATTTGTTCGGGCAAACCAATGTTAGTTTCGTTTCTGTAGAACACTGACCGTCCAGTACAACGTACTGCGTTGTGTCAAATATCCACTATTTTATGACTCCCCTTTATGTTATCTAGGTCTTCAGAGGATACTGGATGCGAAGAACTGATGCTATTCATGAAGAGCAAATTCAGATATTAATTTGTTCCACATATAATATCAAATAGTAAAAATAATAAGCAGCTTTGTTGCTGTAGTTAGAGCGTCAGATGCTAACAGTAGATCTGAATGTAGAAATAGATGTAGATACAAAAGATTTATAAATCTGTCAGTCTTCAAACCAATGGCTATTCAGAAGATGTCGAGCCCTGGCCACTATGAAGGTCTGTAACCGTTATTCAATTGGCAAACAGACAAAATGGGGACAGTGCACGAATGTTCGACTCACGGACATCGGCCGCTGTAGCTTTGGAGAGTGGATGCTTGCATCTCATTGCCAGCGGTCTACATGGCAGCGCCCTCGTGCCACGACGGCGGCCGCAGGAAATGCATTTGCGTAACTGGTGGTGCGCGTGTCTGAAAGTTCGGCCGACTGGGTAGTGGACAACACCGCATACTGCACCAATCACGTACCTGCTTGGTACTCCAGACAATGCTGTCTTCGTCAGAAGACCTCCGATACCCCGATGACAGTGTAAGACGGTATTGGTAGTAATGGCTCTCATGTTTAGCTTAAGCTTTTGTACAGCAGTGTATCTCCCACATATTGAGCCAGCCCATTCCCGCGGAAGGTGAGACACCAACGTGCTGTGGCTTACCTATGGACACGTGTCAGCGGGAAGATAACGCGCCGTGTCTGATTGCGGTGTCGGCCGGTGGGTTAGGCTGCAGTGGTCAGCCCCCTGGCTGCGCAGTTTTCACAGCCCGTCTGCCGCTCGTGACACGTGTCCCGGTGCCAAGTTGACGGGCGCCGGCCTCGCGGCCAGTGCACACCAGCGTCGGCCCCTGACGCATCAGCGCGGCCACAGACAGCCGCGTGGCAGGGGATTAAGCGGCTGTCCCGCAGCGCGCTCATATCTCTGGCGCGCTGACCGTCGCCTGTGTCCAATATTCAACGCGGCCGCCCTGAAACAACGAATTACTGGCTTCCCCTATCTGCCGCTCAAAGGCCTGGTTGTACGGCTGCACCCGGCGAACAGGTGACGCTGTACCCAGTCCTACAAATAAGCGTTCTTGCTTATAACGGAAAACGAGCGATCGCGGTAACCCACCGTCAAGGTCTCCCTGCTTCTCGAAACTGAACTGTCTCCGCATCTACATTGTTCTGTATTACTTTAGTCATGCTCGATTTTACGCGGTCGTTAAGGTTTGTCGGTGAAGAACACAAGCCCCAAATACTTTTAAGAAGCTGTATCCGAATAACGTTAAGTGTATCTGGCTATCATACCCATCTTCCCATTACAGTAATGTGTCTGCCAATTGTATTTGCTATGCTCCTGTAATAAAATTTGTGCGTGATGCCTTCCTCTGATTACAGAAAGAATGTTTCCAGGATCTATGCTAGACACAGCCATGCGGATTTTTGCGATACACTTTCACATATGCACAGTTTGGTGACCGTACTACCTTCTAGATGATACTCAGCTTACCTCTATGACTTTTCCAATATCCCTTCCGTTACCGCATCTACAGCATCTCGTAACGTACCGTAACACCCTCCACATCAGGAACTGGTGAAATGACCTCTTTATCCTTAACGCAACCACTCATAAACGTCGAGATCAGCTATGTCTGGTGACGTGGTGACCATGATGTTGAACTGTGTTTACCGAGCTATCATCAGGTCGCTTCTTGTCAGTATTTTCCATATCTTACTTTCTTCGCCGGATCAGCGGAAAATCTCGTCATTACTTATCAGCCCACCTCCCCTTAATTTTCAACGTCATTCTATAGCAGCACATCTGAAAAACTTCGATTGTCTTCCACAGGCCACGATTCATTACCATACAAGTCTGTGCTCCATTGCCACATTCCCAGAAATGTTTTCACAAGTTAAGGCCTATGTTTGATACTAGCAGGCTTCTTTTGGCCAAGAATGTCCTCATTTCCAGTGCCTGTCTGATTTTGTGTTCACCTGTCTTCATGTACTATCTTGCTCCCAAGGTAATTCCCTAATTTCGTCTGCTTAATGGCCATCGGCTTTGATGTTAAGTTTATGGTCAGTCTCATTACTTCCGCCTTTCTTCAATCTACTCTCGGTCCATACCGTGTGCTCACTACACTATTCATTCCGCCCAACAGGTCCTATAGCCCTTCTTCACTTTCAACGAGGATAAGAATGACATTAGTAATTCATATCATTGATATCCTTTCACGCTGAATTTTAATTTCAATTTTTACTTTTCTTTTATTTACTTCATTACTTCAAAAATGGTTCAAATGGCTCTGAGCACTATGGGACTTAACATCTGTGGTCATCAGTCCCCTAGAACTTAGAACTACTTAAAACTAACTAACCTTAAGGACATCACACACATCCATGCCCGAGGCAGGATTCGGACTTGCGACCGTAGCAGTCCCGCGGTTCCGGACTGAGCGCCTAGAACCGCTAGACCACCGCGGCCGGCTACTTCATTACTTCATCGATTGACAGACTTAATGGTACAGACGGATGACTGAACCCCTATGTTATATCCTTAATCCGAGTGTTTCAGTTTTCGTCTTTTATTATTAATACTGCTTCTTGATTCTTGTACATATTGTGTATAGCCCATGTTTCCATATAGCTTTCTCATTTGTTTCTCATAATATCTAATACCTTGCATCTTTTTATATCATCGGATGCTTTTTACAGGTTGACAGCTCCTACAAAGGTATACTGATTTTTATTACTTCTTGCTTTAGTTATCTAGCACAAGGCCAGAAATCCCCTTTTTCGTGCCTTCGCCTTTACGAAACTCTAAGTCATCGTTATCTAACACAACCATTTCTCTATACATTTTCTTTATCAGCAACTTAATTGGAGAAAAACTTGTTTTTGCTCGTGACAGCAGGGTTATAGTCACTGACGAAACAAGAGACCTTCTTGCAGAGATATCAGCTGACAAAGAGTGTAGCGTTAAATTACTTACCAATATGCGTATAGCGAGTGTAGTACGTGCAGTGACTGGGAATGAGGAATAAATAAACTGTGCACCAATAGCATTTTACATAATTAAGAAGTTCTTTTCAAATAATATTGTTCGCTAAGGCTATATGGAACAAAATAATTGCTTTTATACAGACTGACTCGTATTCGGGCCCATTCTGATTTAGGTTTCCCGTGGTTCCCTTAAATTATGTCAGCACAACTGAAAGATATTTCAAGGCCAAAGTTGACTACCTGTCCCACCTTTGTCAAACAACTCTTTCAGGCTGTAAACGTTTATATGAATTACGAGATTTTGTAGTTATAAAAATTGTAATATCCCACGTCCTTGTGTACGTGAATTGTGGATGAATGAAACTGTTATTATTAGTACTACTACTACTACTACTACTACTACTACTAGTAGTAGTAGTAGTAGTAGTAGTAGGAGGAGGAGGAGGAGGAGTAGTAGTAGTAGTAATGAGATGTTCAATTGATTATGCTGCGGATTGTGTGGATGATGTTTTTCTAAACTAGTGATGTGTCTTATAAATTCTGCACACCAGCTTGAACCATCAATTGAAAGACAAATACTTGTACATAACCTGCACGGTGATGTGTAGTTTGCGCACTGCGCTTGCAGGTACGATACTGAAGGGGCTAAGACGAAATGTTACCGTTAGAAAAAGGTTTAAAATATAAAAACGAGGCAATGTTAAATACAAACACAATAAAACAAATCCTAGCAAAAATTAAAGCAGCCATTGAAAGAGTTCAATTAGATAGAATTTGGATGTCGGACACTGCTGTCAGAGTTGATAAAACATTGTCTACAGAACCAAACAGAGCTCAAATTAAAAGTATTCATTCTGAAAAGCATTGAAGCTATGTTGGAAAACAAAAATATTATTCTTATTAAAACCAATAATACGAGTACGCTCTGAAAAGAAATGGCTGCAAGTTTTTTATTCTGTTCTCAATGTCGGTTGAGGTATTACATGCTACGCATATTACTCAGTCGGCTTTCCTGCACCGCTCACGCAATTTGCAACGCTCTGCCGCTAGAGGGCTCCGAATTGTGACGTGCATCCGGCAGTGTGTGACGCAGCCATGTCAGCGCGTGAGAAACAGCCTCGAATTCTTCCTTTTGACATGAAATAGAGGGGACTGGACATCTGTCAACAATAGCTTTTGCGTTTTGAGCGTAAGAGTGGTGGGTTCTTTAACAGCATTGTGACAGGTGATTAAAGTTCTATTGACCATTCTGACCCAGAGGATAAGAGAGTTTCGACGGAGTTCTGCCTTAAAGGATCACCGACACCAATGACACTCAAGACCATGCCATCAATAGGCAAAGTAATTCTGAAACTGTTCTGGCATGTTCAGGGTGTGGTGCATTTGGAGTTCATGCCCGAAGGCATCATCACAAAATCTACAGGGTACTTCGAGACTCTCAGAAAAATGAATGTACGAATTCGAAGAGTTCTTCTAAACATTGAACAACCTTCCCTTCAGCAAGATAATTCCCTTCCATATACCAACGTTGCGACATCTACAACGATCCGACTCCAAAGGGTCACTGTCATAGAGCGCCCGGTATCAAACCCAACTTGACCCCATTCGATTTTCATCTGTTTTCAAAACTTAAAGAACACCTTCACGAGCATTACTTTCACAGTGATGGTGAGGTTTTGGCTCCTTCAAAAATGTCAAACACTGTACAGTAATGTTTCAGCAGCTTCTCTCACGTTGGAAGGAATGTGTTCGTTGCCAGAGTGACCATATTTCTTTTATTATTATTATTGGCTTTCGAGACGTGCTCATACAGCTAACTCAGTGGTGTAATGTCATGTGCGACGATACGAGCGTAAGAACAACACAACAGGCAGTTCGCAATCAGAGGGAATCTCCGACCCAGCCAGTGCAGCTACCGAGGCGTACAGGATGACTACGTAGAGAAATAAATATGAAGATATGAAGAATAAAGATGTAAAATGTTGATGAAATTATTTTTATTTGAAAAGCCTTAACATTTTTCACCTAAATAATTCGGAGGACTTACTTTTCTGTACATGCTCTTAATATTACCGCGATAATAATACATGATAAGTACATCAGCAAAACTGTATCCGCTTTCGCGAAAAAAGGATCCTACTGAAGTGACTTAACAATAAAATAGATACCTGTGCTTTCTTTCTTTCCTAAGGAAGACTAGAATTCTCCTGTTATGGATCCAGTATCTCTGAGCTTATTTGCAGCCTAAATTGTTAAGCTTTTTAAGAGAATGCGGGAACACTTCCTTTTTAAATGAAGTTGATTTTTAGTAATCACACATACTGACAACATGTTCACACAACGGGTTTAGTCCAGCTGGCACACTGGCAGATATTTTTGTTAATAACGTAGAAACAAAATTCATTATTAAATTTCATTACTTTGAAAATCTGTTCATTTCCTCCAAATGCTATGTTGTGTTGACAGGGTCCTAATAATAGTATATGGTAATGTAAAAAAGACCCACGCTTCTCATAAGAGCTGTGCTTCAAGCTTCCCAAAACTTTGTTCAGTAATGAAACCGATTCTATTATCAATATGGATCTGACGATCACTAAAAAACAGTAGACACAAGTGCGCAAATACAAGAAACCGACGTGTAACAATAAAATTTTAAGCGCTAAACTTGGCAGTCAATGTGGTCCAAAGAACGTTTATCGCTTTAGTGATTTACCACCTTGCTGTATTCTCCTTAGACAGATAGGAAAAACACCAGGAGTTAGGACTACGTAAAAATGGCGTTAACGAACGGCTACACTGGAAATGACTTAATACTGCCATACGAAGGAACACTGTTACACAGACGACAGTGGAGAGTAATACAACATTTATTCCTACGAAATATCATGGAAATTATCAAAATATATACAGAAAAAATTTTAATATCTGCTGTTAGATATTCTTGCCAAATAAAAAAACACCTTGAAATTCCGGACAATGCATAAGACTGACAATTAAATAATAAATATTCAAAGTCTGATGTGTATAAAATAAATATTGTTGCCTGCTGACTTTAAATTCAAATACACTCCTGGAAATGGAAAAAAGAACACATTGACACCGGTGTGTCAGACCCACCGTACTTGCTCCGGACACTGCGAGAGGGCTGTACAAGCAATGATCACACGCACGGCACAGCGGACACTCCAGAAACCGCGGTGTTGGCCGTCGAATGGCGCTAGCTGCGCAGCATTTGTGCACCGCCGCCGTCAGTGTCAGCCAGTTTGCCGTGGCATACGGAGCTCCATCACAGTCTTTAACACTGGTAGCATGCCGCGACAGCGTGGACGTGAACCATATGTGCAGTTGACGGACTTTGAGCGAGGGCGTATAGTGGGCATGCGGGAGGCCGGGTGGACGTACCGCCGAATTGCTCAACACGTGGGGCGTGAGGTCTCCACAGTACATCGATGTTGTCGCCAGTGGTCGGCGGAAGGTGCACGTGCCCGTCGACCTGGGACCGGACCGCAGCGACGCACGGATGCACGCCAAGACCGTAGGATCCTACGCAGTGCCGTAGGGGACCGCACCGCCACTTCCCAGCAAATTAGGGACACTGTTGCTCCTGGGGTATCGGCGAGGACCATTCGCAACCATCTCCATGAAGCTGGGCTACGGTCCCGCACACCGTTAGGCCGTCTTCCGCTCACGCCCCAACATCGTGCAACACCTCCAGTGGTGTCGCGACAGGCGTGAATGGAGGGACGAATGGAGACGTGTCGTCTTCAGCGATGAGAGTCGCTTCTGCCTTGGTGCCAATGATGGTCGTATGTGTGTTTGGCGCCGTGCAGGTGAGCGCCACAATCAGGACTGCATACGACCGAGGCACACAGGGCCAACACCCGGCATCATGGTGTGGGGAGCGATCTCCTACACTGGCCGTACACCACTGGTGATCGTCGAGGGGACACTGAATAGTGCACGGTACATCCAAACCGTCATCGAACCCATCGTTCTACCATTCCTAGACCGGCAAGGGAACTTGCTGTTCCAACAGGACAATGCACGTCCGCATGTATCCCGTGCCACCCAACGTGCTCTAGAAGGTGTAAGTCAACTACCCTGGCCAGCAAGATCTCCGGATCTGTCCCCCATTGAGCATGTTTGGGACTGGATGAAGCGTCGTCTCACGCGGTCTGCACGTCCAGCACGAACGCTGGTCCAACTGAGGTGCCAGGTGGAAATGGCATGGCAAGCCGTTCCACAGGACTACATCCAGCATCTCTACGATCGTCTCCATTGGAGAATAGCAGCCTGCATTGCTGCGAAAGGTGGATATACACTGTACTAGTGCCGACATTGTGCATGCTCTGTTGCCTGTGTCTATGTGCCTGTGGTTCTGTCAGTGTGATCATGTGATGTATCTGACCCCAGGAATGTGTCAATAAAGTTTCCCCTTCCTGGGACAATGAATTCACGGTGTTCTTATTTCAATTTCCAGGAGTGTAGCATACGAAAGCACACAGTTAAATCGCGTTTCGTTTAGTCTATTGGAAAACAAGAACATTCTTGCTGACATAGATAACTGCAGATTAGTTTTACATTTTGCATCGAAAGGCCGTTTACCAAAATTCATTTCAAACAGTGCTGTACTAACTCGGACGTTATTTCATGCTGAAGTCAGAAGTGGTTCATAGCGGCGTATTTCAGAATTATCTCGCAAATGATTCGTTTGCGAACCCACGATTACTCGAACGTCTTTGGATCTATTGTCGTATAGTTCTGCCTGTATATAGCGAGATGAATGGCCTCTAGATAATGACGTTATCTACTCCCACAACTATTACAGACATATATGTAGCTATCGACAAAAGTCCTTTGAAATTCTGAAAATTTATGCGTAATCCTGAAACTGCAGTAACGTTAAAGTATTTTTTAGCAAAAGTATTTACTCCATCGCTCCAAATAATAGGGAAGAAAAAGGTCACATGCAAGAATATCATTAGAAGGGAGGAAGAAAACTATTCTTCAACATCTCTTCGAAGTCGAGTTTATTAGTGACGTAGCACATGCTGAGAGAAGATCTGGAAGCAGTTCAACTATGTCCTTTTTTTGGAACCGAAGAAACCAAGGAAAAACTAAAGAAGGGTGGTGATATAAGCCCCACTTGTCCTGAATTCGAGTCCAGTGCCTCATGCGCTATGCCACATCGGTTTTACAAACCAAAACGTCATGTGGAGAAACTACGGTAAACCCTAAGCAGATTGTTGGGGTCAGACGAAGAAACCGGTAACACTCATACATGAAGGATACTTATTTGTAAATTCGTACAAACAATTTCAATTAGCAAAACATTATCAAGCGTATCGAGGGTACTCGTATACGAACAGTAGCGCAAATAATTTTCTTCAATAACTCGCTGATTAGCAATACAATAAAATCATTGCAGTTTAATAACAAAACATATCTAATTCGACAACATACTATTGCCGCTAATGGTACTTCCGTGACAGTGCTACTTTCGTAAAATAAAGAACAATCGCCTTCAGTCACAAATCGTGATTTTATTTCAATGCACTGTGTATTTCGAGCCCTGGGGGCTCACATTCAGGGGCTTTGTCACTCTACATCAATTTATTCCTAATTTAGACTAATTCTAGTGGTGGTAAGGTTACAGTGGTGTACTACAAACAGACACACTGTGAATATAAGTTGCGAAACTAAGACAAAACGAAAAATAGCTTACTGTATCAGTAGCGGGTGTGTCATTAAGAAGTACGGTATGAAATGACGTATTTATGAATATTCATACACTTTCCAGTCTACACCACATTTGTAAGCACTAGGCAATACAAATCGTAAGATTTCAAATATATAGAAGTTTCATTTCTACAAATGCACGGGTGCTGTTATTTCAAAGAAGATACGAAGCTTTTATATTATTGAATATACATAGAATGGTATCATTTATATAAGAAATGTTTGTGAATAGGTCAAATGTGGCTGTAAAACATGTAATGGTTTCACTATAAAGTACTGGTTTCCTTATTGAAAACCTGTGGCTGTGCTAAACTCTGTTTGTTTCTTCAACATTTTTCCAGAAGCATGTGCAGATAAGATGTTGTGGATCACTCTTAGACTGTGTCTATTACGGTGCATGTGGTTAGCTTCCCAATGAACAATAATCTTACCTAAGTCAGTAAATCCAAACGCCCAAATAATAGAAAACGGAGGAATATACAAACTACAATGTAACAGTTGCCCTGCATTTTATTTAAGTAAAACAGGAAATCTTTCCGTAGAGGTTACAAAGAACACATTGATGCTTTTAGATTTAACCACTTCCACAAATCCATAATAGCTTACCTCGTGTACCTTAATGTACAAATACTAATTGACATCCACAACAGCCTAACTGCACTCTGTAACCTCCCCCTCACTTACCGACCTTAATGACAGTGAAAAATGAAACCGCGTGTACCTAATGGGAGTTTTGGAAAAGCAGTCGTCACCGAAGTTAACCTGTCGGTAAAGAGGGAGGAAAGGGTTACATCTAAATGAAAGGAAATGTGCTAATTCAAACTGGTGGAAATTAATATTGAAAATGGGTAAAGTTAATAAAGAAAGTAAATGTGCAGCCGTTACGTTAACAATTAACTAGCGATAATTAGGTATTTGAGATTTGGGGGAAATCACGGTCGCCAGTCCTAAGGACAATTACTATAGTAACTGAAAAAGAAAGGTTATTACACATATAATTAGCACTAGAAGCGTGGCAACTGAAGTTTGACACGTGTAGTGTGAAAACTGAAAGTTTGTCAGAAGTAATAAATTTCGCTACACCCTGACTTAATTTAGCAAAAGAATTAATAAAACCGGAAAATCGAAAGTTAATTTAGTGAGTGAAGTTAATAGTGAGCTTTCTTTCTGAAGCACATCGAAATTCAGTAAAATACGGTTAGTCTTGGACTACCTCAACAATCATTTCAAAAGCTACTTGAATCTACACAATTTAGAAAGAAGAGATTTAACTTTGAGCCTGAATTAAATGATTCTGAACAATTAACAATAGTAAAATTTAGTACGTACCAAGCTGAGCTGCAGTCACAGGTAAGCTAAAATACGATAACAAAACTCGCACTCTTAATTTGTGCTTGTGTAATCTGAATATTGAAGCCAGCTATGAATACCTTTGAGATTAAAGCAGTGAAATAGAATATTACTTTAATGCTGGCGTTTGAATTTCAATGACACTCGGGTTCATTCCGGAAAAGGAAGGGACCCTGCTTGGTAATACAATTGGGACAATGAGCAACAAAGGTTCATGCTAAGTTGCTGTAATTTTGCGAGGCAAATGGAACAAGATTAAAAGCTGAGGTCTGCCATACAGTTCTAAAACTTTACGTGCTTCCAGTCTTCCTTGTTGGTTGATTGAAGGTTCGAAGCCGTCGATCGAGGAGGTGGCGACAGTCACTCATTGTCCGCCGTCGCTGTTGCAGAAGCTGGATGTTGGCGCGCCTTCTTCTCCACACGGTCACCAGACGAAACGGGCTCTTGATGTGCGCCAGATAATGCTTCCCGTCCGCGGCACCATGTCAGAAACTATCATCGCAAGTCGAGCGCAATTACATGCTGCCAAACCCCGAAAGCGCGGCAACTCGCGGGAGCGTCACACGACACACCTGCTCCACTCGCTACTCCAGCCAGACTCCTTTCTCTGCTCAGCCCGCGCTCCACGCGGCAGAGTTAACACTACCAAAGATCCTACACACTTTGATTCTTCACACGACCTATCGACGTAATCGTTCGATAGCAGTTTTCCCAAGGCAAGACCCAGCGTAAAAATACAAATAATATTTACGAAACAAACCAATTATACATCGACATAAATGCATAAATATACAAATAGTAAAACAATTACAATATACAAAGAGACAGAAATGTCATATCTTGAGGTAACAAAGCAAGGAAAAAAAATAGTACAATAGATGGAAATAGGAGGATATGCATTTCCGGCGTTACACGTGCCCCACATTGTCTGAGGATTTTCGTGTAACGTAAACAGACTCAGAAAATGTCCCAAAAAAGAAACAGCGGAAATGCATATGCTCAAAACAGCAAAAAAATTTAGCATTCGTCTAATTAACCATAACCCAATTTTTTAGACAATAATAATTGAGAGGAGACACTCCTAACCTTATTCCACTCTGTCATCTTGCACAAAATAAAACAGGTTGACAACATATCAAAATTCATAGAAAACATAGAAAATGGTTTAGCTATTCCAAAATCATTAAAATTCGTAACACTATAAGAAATGGAATACTATTTGCAAAATTAATCAGAGTACATGGTCATAAAAAACAGGTATATCAAAATACGCAAACTAATGATTAATTACATGCAATACACATTTTTATGTAACCTTTTCATAATTAATTTTCTCGTCATGTCCAATTAACGCTAAACAAGAAAATAATATACAGCAGATCGAAATAAAACATAAATATTGACATCAGAATTCTTTCACATCAGCTGTCCGGGAAGAAAAGCAACTCCACATTCCGTACTCGCGAGTACAAAGAATGCCGACAGCGGCACAAGAGCCGACAGCGGCTTCGCCTCGCAAGTATTGTTGCGCCCGCCTGTGCGGCACGCTTGATCTCACTCGCCCTTGTAACGGCGTTTCCAGAACGTCCGTTTCACTGAATTCTTTCGGAAAAACTCACTCCCGAGTAATCTCAAGGAGTCCATAAACACTGTCACAGCGGATAACTCAACACTGTCCATCATGACACGCATGTACTAGCCTGAAACTTAAAACAGCGTCTAAGTACATCGGCAATGACTAATAAAAACACACATTCATGAAATATTACAGAAAGTTACAAAATGATATTTACATTCCTTAATCTACTGTGACTCAGCTGAAAACTTAAACTAGCAGCTTGGATTTTTCAGATGATTACTAATCAGTTACTCTTAAATCATTTAGTCAAAATTAATTACTTATTAATTACAACTTCTTTAATGACCTCTAGGTCAGGCTAAAGCATCGTAACATGGCACATCCTTAAATCTTACACTCTATATTTACATACTGTACAAATTACCCATTGTGTGGTATTAATCGATCCTAGGTTGGTACAATTTCAAGTCTACAATATTCCGTATACCTAATCGTTTTCCAGAGCTTGGATACTCTAAGCAATAAGCATTTGTGTGAGGTATACCAATGACTTTATATGGTCCATTATAAACAAACTTAAATTTAGAGATTTCATTGTCTATCTCGCTCGATTTCTCATGAGCTTTTACGAGTACTAAGTCTCCGATTGCAAACTTAGCAAAACGCGCTTTAGCGTCATGACGACGTATGCGAGCATCGGCTTTTAGTTTCATTACTTCTCGCAAACGATCTTTTTTCACACCAATACTAATGTCAATCCGTGGAGGGAATTTGATTATCTCTTCCAATTCACTTTCTACACTTTTGTCAATGCCGAAATTCCTCACGTTACGGCAGTTCAAATTCATACCTACACCAATACCATCCGGCCAGTTAACAATGCGTATAGGCTGGTATTGCCTATGCACACCGTCTCCTGCCTCGTCAAAACTAACTACTATTGTTTTATTTTGTGACGTACATGTCAAAGTTTTACTTTCGCAATTAATCACTGCACGGTACTTTAATAGCCAATCTAACCCGATAATTACTTCCGTAGTCAAGTCTGGCACGACGACAAACTCTTGTTCAAATCGTGCCCCACATATCTCGAAGTTGACAAAAATCTGTTTTGTGACCGGTTTACTGGCCATCCCAGTAGCACCGATAATTTTCACTCCTGCTACTGGCATAACTACGATGCCAGGTCTGTCTTTCAGTAACTCAAATATTTTCCCAGATACAGCACTCAATTCTGCACCGGTGTCAATCAACACGTTTAGTTGTAGGTCATGCATATTAACAGACACTACTATCTGTCTACATTTGTCCTCGGCTGTTTCTTTATTTTCCCACAGTAAATCCTCGTCTATATCCAGGTCATTCCAGAAAAAACCATCCGGCTTTGATCCTAAGTCCGGCTTATCTGGCGGCTTTTTCAGCCTCTGTTCACATACAGTTTTAATTTCAACACGTTTGTCCTGAGGCTTAGTCTGTAGCTTCGCCTCCAATACCGAAACCTTTTCCTGTAACTCGTCAACTATTGAGTGTTGCTTTGCTATCAATTCATTAATCGTCACCTTCGTTGATTCCACTTTGGTCAGATTAATCTCATCCGCCAATCTACCTGGAGGAATGTGTCCAGTAGTTTCTGCAATTACTTCCGCTAGATCTGCGCAACCCACACTGCTATCGTCTGACCGTATAATGTCAGCTCTAACCTCATACACGCTGTAATCTATGTGCTTTTCTACCAATCGTGTCCAGCTATCACTAAAATTTTCGCAATCTTTCGCCTTAATACTCTCGCAATGTTTAAACTGGAGGTTTGCGTCGGATGGGTCGGTTACTTCTACCACTGAAACTTCCGGTAAGGTCTGCCGGTTAGGGCCAGAACTTTCCGTTACTACTTCAACATCTAACTCCTGCGGGACGAAACACGACGAATCTTGCTCGTGCTCCCCCTTAACATCAACTATTTCTAGTAAAGTCTGCCGATTAGGGCCAGAACTTTCTATCATTTCACAAACACTATCTTCCTGCGGGACGAGACGCGGAAAATCCTGCACGCGCTCCCCATAAACACTTCTCCCATACAGACCCCTATAATCTCTTAGTTCGTCGTATAAGCGACCGAACTGCCTTAACCAGACCTCATCCCCCTCTGCATCCCCTCGCTCGATGACGGACGTGTTATCCGACATCTGATCTTCTCTCAACAATTGCGAATCATTCTTAAACTCAATCTCCAGTTCCGCTGTGGGTATTACAGCTGCCACTTTATGATCGATTTCCGGAACACTACTTAAATTGTTCTCACTGACAGCGAATGTATTTTCTACTGCCGTGTATACAGCTGATCTACTACTTGTGGGCGCACTGTTTTCTCTTAACACTGGCACACTCTCCCGCCGTTGATTATTCCATACGGAATTTTCATAACGGCGACACCTGGGTTTTCTCTTGTTATTGGGCCGCCAAAATTTCTCCACGCCCGCTCGGCCCCTCACCGGCGCGGCTAATGGTTTCCCTGTCTCGTCCCAGCAGATACGCTCCCCGGATGCTGCTGAGGCGGCTGATCACACCCTCTGGCGTTATTACTATTCTGTGAAGCCCGTATCACGTTAGTATGATACTGGTTTCTGTCATTCCTGTTATTATTGGCATTGTACCGATTGTTATTACGGTCCGAACCATTATTGTTATTGCTGCGGTATGCATTATTCCCATGGTTATTATTGTTGTGGTTGCTGTGGTACTCGTTGTTGTTACCACGGCCTCTACCACTGTCGTGATTATTGCGCCAATTGTCCTCGTCCTCAACTCTTTCCAGGAAATCATTCACTGTCCTATAATTGCTTCCTACGTAGCGTTTTGTATCATCTGGAAGCTTCTTGTAGAGTTCCCAGACTATTTCGGATTCCGTGCGGCGATCACGCAAATATTCCAACTTGCGGATCCAGCCCTCACAAAGCTCCCTCATCGAACCGCGCGAATTCGCATCGAAAGGCCTCGATACGACAAATTCGCGCCAGACACTTTGCTGTTTTTGCTCTGACCAGTATTCAGCCAGAAACAAATTTTTAAACTCGTCAAAAGTCAGGTTCGTAATGTTGAGGTTTAAGCCCCAACGCTTGGCATCACCAGCCAGCACATCAATAACCGCATTAATTTTTCTCTCATTAGTCCATGATCTGGGTAAAACTCTTTCACAATTTTTAATGAAATCCGTCGCGTGTATACCGCCTTTTTTCAAGGGGTCGAACCGCTCCTCTTTCGTCAACAATTCCGAACTATGTGCACAGATTGGCACATAGCTCTGTTTTTCGTCAAGTTTCTTTTCTAATTCCGACACTCTCGTAATTACTTGGCAAGTGGTTGTCGCAAGCGTTTCCACTTCCCTCTTTTTCTCTTCGCAGGTATTAGCCTGCTCCCTCACTTTAGTGTCTACTTCGGACACTAAAGCCTTTAAAGTTTCCACCTTCTGTTGATCCTCTTTTTTCACTAATTGAATTTGTTCCGTCACCTTATTCTCGATGATCGGAGCAACTGCTTCTCCTACACTTTTCTCGATTCTGATAATTTCGGAATCAAAACGAGTATTTATGCTCGCAATTTCCACCTGAACGCCTATCATTTCCTGTTTAAGATTACCGATTTCGGTATTAATTACAAGAATATCTTCTTTGATTTTGTCAACTTTTGTATTAACAACTCCAACATTGTTGTTAACAACGTTAATAGCTTTGTTCTGATTGTCTAGCATCCGTTCAATTTTTTCAGACTGAGCTTCTTGCTTGGCAGCCTGAGCTTCTTGCTTGGCAGCCCGAGCCTCTTGCTTGACAGCCTGAGCTTCTTGCTTGGCAGCCTGAGCTTCTTGCTTGGCAGCCTGATCTTCTTCCTTGGCAGACAAAGCTTTAATTTCTGCCGATTGGCTCTTGATTTCGTTAATCAAAACATTCAATAAATCAGTTAAATTCCCGGAAACTACCGGTTTTACTTCCGTAGCGGCTTCCTCTTTAATTGTCCCCCCGTATTCGTCATCAAGGGATTCACATTTGATTTTCACTTCCGATTCCGAAACATTTTCTAAAGTGTGGAATTCCATTTCTGCTCTTTGTTGCGTTTCGGCGGTCGCGTCTTTCATGCTAGCCGCCTGCCCCTGAACAATGGGTACCGCGGTGCGCGTTTCCCACTGTTCGACCGATTGTTCCGTATCCAAGTCTACCAAATTTTGGCAATTGTTGCCTTCACTCATTTTAATAATTTTCAATATAAATGCCAAACCTCAAATATAATTAGGATTACTCCCACTACTTATTCTCGCTGACGTAACGGCCTGTACGTAACCAGTACTTTGTTACGAGATTTGCACAATGCAAAATTCGTGTCCAGAACAACCTCAAATCCGAAGATTGTCCTGTCACCAGGTCGCCACGTGTAACCTCCGCCTCACTTACCGACCTTAATGACAGTGAAAAATGAAACCGCGTGTACCTAATGGGAGTTTTGGAAAAGCAATCGTCACCGAAGTTAACCTGTCGGTAAAGAGGGAGGAAAGGGTTACATCTAAATGAAAGGAAATGTGCTAATGAAACTGGTGGAAATTAATTTTGAAAATGGGTAAAGTTAATAAAGAAAGTAAATGTGCAGCCGTTACGTTAACAATTAACTAGCGATAATTAGGTATTTGAGATTTGGGGGAAATCACGGTCGCCAGTCCTAAGGACAATTACTATAGTAACTGAAAAAGAAAGGTTATTACACATATAATTAGCACTAGAAGCGTGGCAACTGAAGGTTGACACGCGTAGTGTGAAAACTGAAAGTGTGTCAGAAGTAATAAATTTCGCTACACCCTGACTTAATTTAGCAAAAGAATTAATAAAACCGGAAAATCGAAAGTTAATTTAGTGACTGAAGTTAATAGTGAGCTTTCCTTCTGAAGCACATCGAAATTCAGTAAAATACGGTTAGTCTTGGACTACCTCAACAATCATTTCAAAAGCTACTTGAATCTACGCAATTTAGAAAGAAGAGATTTAACTTTGAGCCTGAATTAAATGATTCTGAACAATTAACAATAGTAAAATTTAGTACGTACCAAGCTGAGCTGCAGTCACAGGTAAGCTAAAATACGATAACAAAACTCGCACTCTTAATTTGTGCTTGTGTAATCTGAATATTGAAGCCAGCTATGAATACCTTTGAAATTAAAGCAGTGAAATGATGTTACTTTAATGCTGGCGTCTGAATTTCAACGACACTCGGGTTCATTCCGGAAAAGGAAGGGACCCTGCTTGGTAATGCAATTGGGACAATGAGCAACAAAGGTTCATGCTAAGTTGCTGTAATTTTGCGAGGCAAATGGAACAAGATTAAAAGCTGAGGTCTGCCATACAGTTCTAAAACTTTACGTGCTTCCAGTCTTCCTTGTTGGTTGATTGAAGGTTCGAAGCCGTCGATCGAGGAGGTGGCGACAGTCACTCATTGTCCGCCGTCGCTGTTGCAGAAGCTGGATGTTGGCGCGCCTTCTTCTCCACACGGTCACCAGACGAAACGGGCTCTTGATGTGCGCCAGATAATGCTTCCCGTCCGCGGCACCATGTCAGAAACTATCATCGCAAGTCGAGCGCAATTACATGCTGCCAAACCCCGAAAGCGCGGCAACTCGCGGGAGCGTCACACGACACACCTGCTCCACTCGCTACTCCAGCCAGACTCCTTTCTCTGCTCAGCCCGCGCTCCACGCGGCAGAGTTAACACTACCAAAGATCCTACACACTTTGATTCTTCACACGACCTATCGACGTAATCGTTCGATAGCAGTTTTCCCAAGGCAAGACCCAGCGTAAAAATACAAATAATATTTACGAAACAAACCAATTATACATCGACATAAATGCATAAATATACAAATAGTAAAACAATTACAATATACAAAGAGACAGAAATGTCATATCTTGAGGTAACAAAGCAAGGAAAAAAAATAGTACAATAGATGGAAATAGGAGGATATGCATTTCCGGCGTTACAACTCAACACAGAAAACAATGGTAAAAACTTGATCAACTAGAATGACTTGAAATAATGTTACTCGAAGCAAAATCTCCAGAAAAATGTTGAATGAATAAACAGAGTTTAGCACAGCCAGAGGTTTTCACTAAAGAAACAAATATTTATAGTGAAACTATCTGATAATATACAGACATATATGACCTGTGGCTTTTCTTATGGTTGGCTGAGTAAAACATTTCAGATAGACCGTCACTCTTGACCGACACGACAAGGCATGTCCGCAGGAAAAGGCTCTGAGGCCTCTACAGCTGTTACGAAATATACGAGATGTATTGGAAGTTGCGAATACGGACAACGGTCTGCTGTGTAATGGATTGACGACAGTGAAAATTGGTGCCAGATCTGGCAGACTGTTGACCATTGGTAGATAAAGCTCTAACGAAGCTTTCGTTTTAGAATTCAGGTATTGATTGTCCGGTTATACATACATCTATGTATCTTATTCTCTACACGTGGAGTGCCTGGTGGCGTTAATGAGATGATGTCACTGGTCGTGTAAACAAAATAATAACTTTTCAAAACATATGACCACTTGGTGATAGTTCTTTGGTAGACACATATCTCTCACTCGATGACTTTCCATCCGTTACTGTGAATCTGATCTCTCCGACAGGAAATCACGAATCCTGTCGCACATCTCAAACGATACAACGCATGCAGTTTCATTTATCGTCTCATGAGGAACGGCGTCAAAAGCCTTCAGATGTTGGAATGTGTGTGAAATTTTATGGGACTTAACTGCTAAGGTCATCAGTTCCTAAGCTTACAAACTACTCAACCTAAATTATCCTAAGGACAAACACACACACACACCCATGCCCGAGGGTGGATTCGACCCTCTGACGGGACCAGCAGCACATCAAAAGCCTTTTGTGATTTTAGAAATATGGCATAAATCAAAGAACCGCTGTCCACAGCATCTATTAGTTCGTATGTGTTTCACAGGAACGATATTTTCTGAGGCCGTTATGACAGTGCGTTAGTAGATCGTTTTCTTCAAGGTAATTCACGTTGTTCGAAATAGTATATGCCCAAAAATTCTACTGCAGATCGACGTCATTGATATGGATCTGTAATTCAGCCAATTAATTATGTCTCCTTTCCTGAGTACTGGCGTGACCTGTTCAACTTGACAATTCGTACCTGCAGATTTATCGTCGAGAGAGCCATTGTATAATATGACTGCTAAGCATACTCTGAAAGGTAACCAATTGGCATACAGACTGGACCGGAAAACCTGCCTTTATTATGAGTTACACTTATTGGCAGGTGTTCTTCATTGAAAAATGGCAGTAGTGCCTATCACTTCCGATATACAACAACGAGCCAAAACATTGCTATCACCTGTTTAATGAAGTGTTGTTTCAGTTTTCAAACATAGTGTAACTGATAGTCTGCTCGGCGTGGATTATACAAGTACTTGACAGGATTACAGAGGCATGTGGCAGCATATGTCTACGCAGAAGTCAAGCAGTTCCCGCAAATTACGGGATGGTGGTTTACGGACACGCAGCTGTCGCCCGATATGGGTTCCAGTCGAGCTCAGTGTACCCCATAGTGTAAGTCCGCCCACACCGGCCTGCATCTGGACGCGGTGCTTGTTTCGCGCAGCCTCGATCTGGTGTAACAAGAAATTCGCGTCATTTGACACATGCCAAGTTTCAATTGATCCACAGTGAAACTTAGTGATGCTGTGCCCACTGTAATCATAACTGACGCTGTCGTTCGGTCAACACAGGAACACGTAATGGCCGTATGATGTAGAGCTCCATGTTCAAAAAGGCTCCGAAACACTTGTCCCTGCACCGTCGTCAGATTTACACAGATAGCTGCCTATCCTGGGGGGTTCTCCGACATCTACGTTTTGTAACGAGACGTTTTCGTCAGGTTTCAATTGCTTCCCATAGGGCTCACAACAGCAGTATGTGAACAGGCGATCAGCTTCGCTATTTCAGAGATTCTCGTTTCTAGCCACAGCTCCATAACAATACGCCCTTTGTCACAACCGCTTATATCAGTGGATGTCTGCATTTGCGACTCGTATCTTTGCTATAATGACGTGCCGTTCATCTCTCTTTCTCTCACATTCTTTCCTCGCTGCTTCACCTCCCCGAAACACAACTAGGAGTAATTCAGTCTCGCGGTGGGCAGTGATCGTAATGTTTTTATCTCACCAGCGTATAGCACAAGGTTTGGGAAGAGTATAAACATCGTCTCGACGTTTTACGGGTAATTCGAGGAAAGCATATCCAGTCCCTGTATCCTTTCATAAGCGCTACCAGAGATTCTCTTTTAACAGGGTAAGACTGAAGCAAATAAATTCTACCGTTTCGTTTGCATGAATTTGTGATAATGTTAAATTCTTTTGTGCTCACATTGCACAACGGACAAACAGAACAAAGTTAACACGATTCACAGACAAATGTCTCAAAGAACTTTCCTCCCCTTCGGTTAGCTGTGATGATGATGTTTGGTTTGTGGGGCGCTCAACTGCGTGGTTATCAGCGCCCGTACAATTACCCAATCTTTGCTCAGTCCAATTTCGCCACTTTCCTGGATGATGATGAAATGATGAGGACAACACAAACACCCAGTCATCTCGAGGCAGGTGAAAATCCCTGATCCCGCCGGGAAGCGAACCCGGGACCCCGTGCTCGGGAAGCGAGAACGCTACCGCGAGACCACGAGCGGCGGACACCTTCGGTTAGC
Organism: Schistocerca cancellata; assembly: GCF_023864275.1. Lineage (NCBI taxonomy): Eukaryota > Metazoa > Arthropoda > Insecta > Orthoptera > Acrididae > Schistocerca > Schistocerca cancellata. The sequence goes on from NC_064626.1 coordinate 577,057,200, forward strand.
TGTGAACAGTGGGCACACAGAGAGAAACTTGACCACAAAGTTAAACTAAAATAAATTTCCCAAACCATGAGAACAACGGACGCTGTACGACGGGATAAAGGCTAGGAAAGAAACATTCTCATCCTTTCAGCTCTGTAATAGACTGGCGATAGACGTAAACGTTAATATCAGCTGCACCCATGAAATCCCCATGAACGCGACATTATTTGGCTCAAGCGCAACTGCGCCTCCACCTTAAAATAGTGTTAAGTTGGAGATACGCGGCTCAGAGGTCCGTCCATACGTGCCGAAAATGCGGAGCTGTGCGCTTTGAATCGGTTCGTAGTCCTTCGGGTTCTTTCTTCAAACTTCACAGCTACAAAAATATTTTATTCTTGACACGACTTTGATTTGGATGTGACAGTTTACAGTCATTCGCTAGTCCATCTCAGTGAGCTTAGTCACTACTGAGTTTGCTTGTAATGTAATGCACTTTCAATACGCCTTTTAAGATATTTTTTCATTAACTCTTTAAAGAATTGCTCCCTCATCTTCCGTCATGAAGTGAACATAACTAAAGTGACAAGAAATACACGTAGCAATACATGTCTGGTAAAAAAAATTATCTAGTAAACAGCATTGGTTAATCATTATCGATGTCGTACTATTTACGTTTCTGGCTGTAGTATTTGTGGGAGATCCCGCGACAGATCACGCACTGTTCTTCCTTCCAATTAACTCTCGGAAGCTGATCCTTCTGTTTCGTTCAGTGCATTCTAATTTTGTGTAGCCCCCAGGCTGTGAACCTGATTTCAGCTGATTGCTTTCCACTTTCACACCGTATTAACGAAGAGCCGTTTCTGGCATATTGTTCACTAATCGATTACACGGTTTGTTTTGTTTACGTGCCACCATTGACGATGTACGACGAGGGGCACAGTCACCTGTAAATCGATTTCAAGAAGAAACGCAAATGTTGATCTGATTTAGGTCCCGTGTAACCAGAATGAAACAGGAAACAGTCTATTCCTTTGCTGTAGTGGCTGTGCGAATGTTGCAAAGACGTAAAATACGAGTAAGCGCTAATTGGATTTCAGCGCTGCAAAATGCAAATCACAATTGAGTAATGGTTAGGTTAATATTTTAAATTATGGGGGGATTGGGGGGGGGGGGGCGGGTTACGAACATACAACCTGCAAATTACGTTAAAAATTCATTTTCCCTTTTTAGCAGTTAGAAGGTTATACTGACATCAGCTATCAACGTCGAAGGTGAGTGAATCCGTAATATTCAGCTTTTTGACATACTTGCTCATTTTCGGTAGTTCTTCACTTTTATATAAACTTACCACGATATCTGTAACTTATAACAGCAAATAATTACTTAACAGTCAATTTCAGTATAATTGCAGCAATTTCACAGTGACAAATAGCCGTCTCCTTCCCCTTATTTACACTGTATGAATATGTAAGTAACAAAACACCCTGCGATTTGCTGTTATCTGTAACAAGGGGGACAAGGAAGGAGCCTCCCAGAAGATTGTACAAGTACAGTCGGGCGTCCCCTGGGCAACGGTAAATACCGGCAGATTCTTCCACACACTGAGCTACGTCTAAAACGACATGTATTCAGAATCTAAAACGAAGAAAAGGCCCTTTTCAGAGCCATGTTTGACAGTCATATCTCTCAACATCGAGGGCATATCATCTGAAAAAGAAGAACTTATATCCAACACATGTAAACATCATTCCTGCGACGTCCTGTGCCTCCAGGAGACACATAGAGGGTCATCACAACGCCGTCCAAATATTCCTGGGATGACCTTGGTGAAGGAGTGCCCTCACGACCAATGTGGAAGTGCTCTGTTTATTCGGCCTGGAATCAAAGTATCCAACATTCAAGTTTACACCGTTAACAACACGGAAATCATTTCTGTTACAATCGGAAGCATTACGGTGTCATCAATATGTAAACCGCCAGGGGAAAGGTTTGCATTCAGTCAACATGTCTGTCACCCACAGCTAATAATGGGAGACTTTAACTGTCACAATAGAGTGTGGGGCTATCAAGACGCAAATGAGGACGGAGAACTACTGGAAAGCTGGGCAGAAGAACACGAGCTGAGTCTCATCCATGATCAGAAACAGCCTGCGTCATTCAACAGTGCAAGATGGAAGAGAGGGTATAACCCAGACCCCATATTTGTTTCCAAAACCTTGTCCGGGTCATGCAACAAATTCGTTCTCAACCCTATCCCAAAGACCCAACACAGACCAATCACGCTAATGTTTAGACCAGTAATACGGCGACAAAAAGTACCCTTTAAAAGACGTTTTAACTTCCAAAGGGCCAACTGGAAAAAATTTGCGGACACCTTAGACATGGAAATCGTAAATTTACCATCAAACACTGAAAACTACGGAAAGTTCGTCCAAGCTGTTAAAAAATCAGCAAGACTCAGCATACCTAGAGGCTGCAGAACACTCTACATTCGTGGAGTTTCCAACGACATGAAACAAATATATAACGAATACCTGGAGCAGTACAGCATGGACACTTTCAGTGAAGAAACCATAAAACTTGGGGATCAGCTAATTGGAACTATAAGCAAAGACAGACAAGGGTCCTGGAAACATACGTTGGAGAGTCTTGACATGAAGCACAGTAGCAGAAGAGCTTGGAACCTCATAAAACGATTGTCCAGCGACCCGGCAGCCCCCAAGGATCAGGTTTCCGTAACAGCTAACCAAATCGCACATCAGCTCCTTTTGAATGGTAAACCAACCAGGAACAGTAAGACTGCCACCTCATATAAGAGGCCACAAGTGACTGAAATACCACCTGTGCCCTACTTCACTTCAACAGAACTGGAAGCTGCTATCAGTTCCTTGAAACCCAGGAAGGCCGCGGGTTCCGATGACGTCAATAATGAATTAATACAGAACCTAGGGCCCATAGCTAAGGAATGGCTTTTAGAACTCTATAATCTCTGCTGGTCAAACAAGACGATACCTAAGCTATGATTGAAGGCCAAGGTAGTAGCTATCCCAAAGCCAGGTAAACCAAGAGATGATGCTAAGAACTATCGCCCAATATCTCTGCTGTGCTGCCCTTTCAAGCTATATGAACGTCTTATCTTGAATAAAATACACCACAACTAGAAAGGCAAATCATTCCACAACAAGCAGGATTCAGACCAGGTAAATCTTGCACTGGCCAGGTCCTCTGCCTAACACAATACATAGAGGACGGTTTTGAGAAGGGAGAAAAAACTGGCGTGGTGTTTGTCGACTTATCAGCAGCTTACGACACGATAAACCACAAAATCCTCCTGGGAAAAATTTTCAAAATGACGGGCAACTACCACCTTACTGAAGTTGTGAGATCACTGATCTCCAACAGAAGATACTATGTGGAATTTCAAGAACAAAGAAGTCGCTGGAGGAGCCAGAAGAACAGGCTCCCACAAGGTAGTGTTTTGTCCCCCCTACTTTTTAATCTGTATACAAATGACCAACCAGTTGGACCGACGACAAGAAGCTTTATCTATGCTGATGATGTAGCCATTGCATGCCAATCTAGATTAATCAAACAGATGCCTTAGAAGTACTAACTCAATATTACAACGGGAACCAGCTTCGACCTAATCTAGCAAAGACGCAGACTTGTTTATTTCATCTAAACAACAAGGGAGCAAACAGGGAATTACAATTGGAATGGAACTCAGTTAAACTTCAACACTGCCCAAACCCAGTTTATCTTGGAGTCACGTTAGATCGAACATTGTCTTACAAGAAACACGTAGAAAAAGCTAGAGTGAAAGTCAACACACGGAACGGCATAATCCGTAAACTTACCAACTCACACTGGGGAGCAAACCCTGAAATTCTACGTGCATCATCCCTGGCATTATGCTTTGCTCCAGCTGAATATGCATGCTCCGTCTGGAGAAGATCGACACATGCTCAGATGCTAGACGCAGCACTGAATGCCTCATGTCGATTAATCACGGGATGCCTGAAGCCTACAAACCGTGATCTCCTTTATATGTGTTCTGGAATAGCCCCTCCCCCCCCCCCCCCCCACAGATCAGACGGCAAACGTTGGCGATGGCCGAACGAAGCAGGCAGTGCGAAGATAGAAGACATCCCCTGTACGCACATCAGCCAGCGGAGGCAAGACTTAAATCTAGGAATGACTTCATAAAAGTTGAACGTCCACTAACCGAAAATCAGTCTACAACTAGAGAATCAATGTGGAAACAGAAATTGGTAAAGGCAGTCTGAAAAGTTGGAACATTAAAGAAAAACTTCCTGCTTGATCACAATTGGAATAGAGAGTCTGGAAGAGCATAAATAGACTTAGATGTCAAATGGGAAGATCACAGGATAACCTGATCAAGTGGGGGTACGCGGAAGAAGAGCCCTGCCAATGTGGAGGAAAACAAACCATGACACACCTGCTGACCTGTCCATCTTTGCTGGCCCCTGCACTTTCCAAGACCTGTGGTTGGCCGACGACGCTGCAGTGAAGTGTGCCGAACACTGGAGAGAGATATGAGCCTTGCTTTAGACAATAATGACGACTTACAATATGTGAAGATCATGAATGTACATATGAATGAATAACTGTCATTTACTTGTATTTGTAATTTAGTATATATAGCGTATTAATTAATTACAGATGTAGCTCAGACACGATTAAATAAATAAAATCTGTGAATATCGTATACAGTTTTGTTTTAGCACAGAGACTGGCTGTCTCAATGGTATATATATCGTTGTAGAATAAACGATAACCGCTATCTGATCGAACTGCTGTGTTCTTTACTTTATGTAAGCGATCGCTGATGTAATAATCACACAAACATTACAAAATCGCGTACATCTAATTCGTAATATGCCAAGCAAACAAAATTTATGTTTATATGGTAGTAATTTCTAATAACTCACTCGCGGAAAAAAAATTAGTTCTTCCTTCTAAAGCTTTCCAATTCATTCAAGATATATTGTGGCAACGGTGCACATGAAATACACGAAATGATTACATTTACAGAGCAATAGCACAACAGGTGCTGGAAAACCCATGTTAGTACGTGGTGTAGCCTCTATGGGCGGCAATGCAGGTTCTGACTCTGGCACCCAGTCGATTGTACAGGTGGCGGATACCGTCCCGGGATACGTTTTGCCACTCGCGCCCAACCTGTTCACGTAATTCTGTAAGAGTTGTTGTTTGACGAGTCGCAAGAGTCACTCCTCGTCCTGTCATATGCGACACGTGCTCGATTGGAGACAAGACCGAAGATTTAGCTCACCAGGGGATTTTCTCCAGTGCACGTTGAGTTTCACAGTCAGTGTGTGGGCGAGCATTATCGTTTTGGAACGACCCATAACCTTCCTGATGCGAGAACTCCAAAAGAACGATTCCAAAAACATTCTGCACACACCGAGCACTGATTAGTGTCCTCTCCAGAATGAGAGGCTGTTGGAAGTATCCATTCTACTAGACAGCGTTTACCATATCTACGTCTTAAGCTCAAACCTCAAGAAATTCGTTCAAATAAACTTCGGGCCTGTTGCCAGTCGTCGTTTAGTAGTCCCACGATATTTCAACCGCATGCCTATCAGTCATCTTCAGGCGAGTCATCGAAGTGTTAACCACTTCGGGTACTTGAGCACGCCTCCTGGATCGACCCAGACTTCCACATGTCACGTAGTCACAATTTTCATGCTCGCTCATTCGTGAGACAAATATCATACATCATTATAGCACGATGGGGCATGGATACATCATCGATTGTTACAGTGTCTCTAGTTATATAGTGTCCGTATCTTCACAATACAATGTTCTTCAGACACGAACACATGCCTGAATCACATTCTATTGTGAAGATACGAACACTGTACAAACACAGAGATTGTAACCATCGATGATGCATCCAGCAGTTGAGAACCACGTTGGTGGAGGAACGGAACACTCTGGTACAAGAGATCTGTACCAACCTTGTAGCTAGGAGGGGTGTACTTTGCAGACAGTGCACAGCAGTCCATAGTGATCACACTCCCTAATGAGAACTATGTTTCACCTTCTGTAATGTGCAAGGTACCGTCACAAATGACGGTGGCTTCAGTGTAATTATTGTCTCTGAAAAGAATCTTAATTTCTGTTCTTCTCACTGCGTATTTGTTCCAGTTACCTGGTTTTTATACTGTAGAGGTTCCTTCTATATATGGTCCAAGTTCCATCGAGATATCTTACGTGACAGTGACACGTCATGCGAAAGTTCTTTTCGCTGTTAATTTTTGTTCATCAGTGGATTTGACGAGTGATAAAGAGGGTAAGGTAAAGGAGCTGATTGTAGTGAGAATAGTTAGTATAGAAACCACATAGTGTTTTAGGGATGGATAAGTGTGTTGCAAGACGCTGGTTGATTCGTTGGGTACGGATGCTTTGAAGGGTTTCTGGCTCAGAAGAGGTGTCATGATGAAACAGAAGTGGGGCCCTGACAACACCATACAACACAAGAAGGTGGGGAAGGCCACTGCAATCGTGTACTGACACGACGGGTTTATTGATCAAGTGAAAGTATTGACTTTGAGCTACCTGAAATCCTTTACATTTATCTGCATGTTGATTGTAATGTTTTTAGTAATAAACAGTCCAGACCGCAATAAATTTTTATTTTTAATTCTGGTAACTGGTTTCGGTCTTACAAGACCATCCTCAGACCAAGACTCCAGATGGAGTGACGAGCATGTAAATGGATACGCTGTATAATATGGAATGGTACCTGTCACGAGCATTTAGTGAGGGGTACCAGTCGGTACTACAAAGCAATCCCTTACACAGATTCCTTATAATTGGAGCCATTGTCTGAAGACAGTGTTGTAGTGCCGAAACCGATTACCATAATTAAAAATAAAAATTCATTAAGATCTGGACTTGTTTTTACTAAATTGTTAGTACGATCACTGTTGTTTCTCAATGACGTCAAAAGCTGACTGTAGAAGTTTTGTTCCTCTCAGATGCGACTGCCTTGGGGGAAAAGATACAAGAGAGCAGACTAAGGTGGTACGGACACTTACATAGACAAGGGGAAGAGTATATCGGAAAGAGAGTTGAAAATATAAAGATTGAAGGAGGAAGAAGGAGATGAAGACCGAAGATGAGGTGGAAGGATAAGATATTCGGGGACCTAGGGGAGAAAGGGTGGAAGATGGAAGAGGCAATGGATAGAGAACTGTGGAGGAGAAGGATCCGGAAGAGTAACGCCGATTCTACGTGACGTGGGACAAGGCGACGATAAAGAAAAAGAAGAAGAAGAAGATGCGACTGCCTTAACGTTGAACGTACTGAAAGACGGAATTCTCGAGGGCTTTCTGTCAGTAAACACTAAACTGACGTATATATTGAATGAATATGTATTAACTTTGTTATTTCTGATTCGTGTTATTTATTTTCATACTATTGACTGATCAGAGATGTTCTGAAGCAGCACGAATACAATACAAGGAAGGGATAGTTATTTATAGCTCATAACAGTCCACGAATATGAAAGGGCAGCTATAATTTAGAAAGGAGGCAGACGTGAAGTCTGTCCCCTATGTTATTCAATCTGTATAGTGAGTAAACTATGTAGCAAACTATGGAAAAATTTGTTAAGAGAATTAAATTTGAGGCAGAAGAAATTAAAACTTTGAATTTTCCCAGTGTTGCTTTAAATCAGTAAGAGATGCAAAGGACTAGGAAGAGCAGGTAAATAGAACAGTTAACTTCTTGAAAAGACGTAAAATTGTCATCAACAGAAGCAGAAGAAGGAGACCGCTGTGGTCCAATTACATCAGGTGACGTTGAAGTAATTATATTCTGAAACGAGACACTAAAAGAAGCAGATGAGTTTTGTTATTAGAGCAAAAATAAGTGACAGAGGATAAAAAATGCATGGCAAGGAAAGCATATATAGAAAGGAGATTTTTTAATGTAAATATAAATCTTAGGAAGCTTCTTCTGATAGCTTGTGTGGATGTGAATCGTGGACAACAAACGACTGAGGCAGAAAGTGAACATAACATTTTGATACATGGTACTGCTCAAGGATGTTGAAGGTTAGATTGATGGATCGTACAACTAATGAGGAGGGACCGAATCTAATTAGGGAGAATAGTAATTTACTGCATAATTTGACCAAGAGAAGAGATCTGTCGGTAGGACACACACTGCGACCTCGAAGAATTTTTCGTTTGACATTGGAAGGAAGCGTATGCACGTTGTGACGGAAGAGGGGAAGGGACAGAGGATGAAGCTGGACAGCAGCAAAGGTTTTTCAATTGGATGTGCGCTGTAGTAGCTACGCAGAGAGAAGAGAGACTTGTATAGGACAGAGCAGCGAGGGACACTGTCCCAAACCATTCTCCAAACTCAGGACCACAACACCGACAGCATTTGCTTACGATTGATGAAAAATTAGTTTATTACACAGTTTAATAGGCAGTGAGTCCTCAGGTGTATTATAAGATCGTAATCGCAATCATATCTCTTTACGTTGTCGAAATACAGCTGAAGATGATCTATTTATGACTGAAACTGCTTATTTGATAAACTGATTAATACAGCTGTAACGATGATTTTTCAACAATTTTTACAATCCTCGCCTCCTGAGAATAATTCCATTACAGGTTCTTGGCTGTGCTGATAAAATCCTGAAGACGAACAGAGAATTATTTATGACAATGAAAATTGAACGAGTCTTTACGACCATCGTTTTGCGCCCAGAATATTAGTAAGTCAGCCAACCGAAGCCAACTGCTAGAGTCCCCAATTATAGAGACTGTAACAATGTTTTCCTCCCTTAAATAAGATAGGCTTCATTTAGCGGAGGATTTGATTTATCAAGACTGGTAATATGTTGTTTTGAAGGAATATTACCAGATGTAGCTGCAAAGCGCCCCTTCGCTTACATTATCTGGACGATGGGAATGGTGAAGTACTTCGATAAACAGCGAGAAAAACATGTGAAGGGATGTCGGATGATAATAACTGGAAAACCGCAATCCAGAGGTAGTGGGCAAACAGAGTGGGAACGGAAACAAAATGTACTGAAATAATTTCTGATAACGTTTGCAGGGAGCTTATAATAAATTCATTCCTATTGACTTTACGGTGCCTTCTCGCTGGAGCACAGAGAATAAATACACTCAAAATACACATTTTACGCCTATATTCTACTGAATTCTTTATGTCAACGACGCAGCATACACTCCACGTCCAGAACGCATGCTGCGCGGCACACAACTGCACGAATATTATGATGGAGACATACAATGTGCGAACGAAACATTATACGTAGAAATAATTTCTCACTTCTATCATTTACACATACGCAAAACAAGTCAAGGTAATTAAAATTGCACGCAAGAAGCATAAGTTTGTATCTTCAGGCAGAAAAACCACAACTGACGAGTATGTTAAATTCTGATTCTTTCAAAATGCATGAAAGAAACATATGCATGGTTTTATCAGTGTATGTACCAGGAAAAAAAAATCTTTCATATGAAACACGGCTTGCTTATTCATCAGCGACATCCTACAAACCACAGGCTGAAGTGGACAGATAGATTTCGTCTTCGGTCGACACTGTAGTATATCATCGATTATTAATCAAAGTGCTATCCTACACAGTATCTTCGTAAATATGTCAGTTGTTCGAGAAATAATTGACTAATAAAACCCAGTATGTTATTGTTTCACCGAAACGAAAGTGACAGCGTGTGTACACCAACGGAGTGTAATATATATAATGTCTACAAAATAAATACGCGATTTATCAGATAAATCAAGAGCACTGTAAGATTGTTCGATTTCCACATGATAATATAAGGGATTATTTGCGTCGGATGATCGTAAGGATTTATAGAAAGGCATACACAAATTTTCACTTCGTTACTTTGCTATTGGACATAAAATAATGCTTACAACGTAAAGTAAGAACTATATAGATGTGATAACGACATCAGGAGTATGTCACATTGTACACGATTTTGGGGGTAATATTCAGAACGGATTGAAGTGAAACGACAGCATAATATTGGTATCAGGAAGGGTGAATGCAAGCCTTACGTAGTGTAGTACATGTTTGCCTATATACCAGACGAGGAGAGTGGCGAAATGCTCTGTCAGCAGCAACCTGACAGTCTCATAAGCGAACTTCTGCCTCATCAGCATATCTCTCTCTCTCTCTCTCTCTCTCTCTCTCTCTTACACCCCCCTCCCCCCCCCCCCCCACACACACACACACTTAAATACATAATCCTGAAGATATTGACAATACTGGTATAACTTACAATATTTCCATATCTAAATGTCTGCATTATTTATCAAAAGTATGTAAAGATATTCTTAGTATTGGTGTAAATGGAAATATTAGCATGTTTAAAGTGTCTATACTATTTATCGAAACCATCTAAGCTTCAGCAGCATCATACAGAGATATCATTTTGTCAAGTGCTGCAATCTTATTTCCAAATCTAGGATGTTCACATTGTTTATGAAAAACACAAAAAGGTATTGAGAGTACTGGTGTTACTTACAGTATTTTCATGTTTTCTAATGTCTGTGTTATTTCTCAAAATACATAAAGATATTGACAACACTGGTGTAACTTATAATATTTCCACACGTAAGATATCTGTATTATTTATCTAAAATATGTAGGCTTCACCAACAACACACATACAAACACGCAGCCGTGAGGAGTGGCCATGCGGTTTGTGGCGCTATGTCACGGATTGCGCGGCCTCTCCCGCCGTAGGTTCGAATCCTTCCTCGGGCATGGATATGTGCGTTTTGTTCTTAGCGTAAGTTAGTTTAAGTTAGATTAAGTAGTCTGTAAGCTTAGGGACCGATAACCTCAGCAGTTTGGCCCCTTAGGAATTCACACACATCTGAACACACACACCAAGTTTATGCCAAGTGTCACAATGTTATTTCCACATTTAGACTGTCTACATTATTTATCAAATATATGTAAAGATATTGACAATATTGGTGGAGTTTAAGTATTTCAAAATCTAATATAATCGTATAGTTTCACTGGTGTACTAGCCGAATAATTAAAATTGTTCCCAAATAGCTTTATGTTATCATAGCCATATATGGAGCAGTTTCTTGTGGGTATAGTTATAGTAATGCCCTATATCAAGTGCACTGCGAAGCATCGGCACTTTGTTAAAATCTGTTATGTGGTCTAATTCTTATATAAATAGGGAACAAATATAGAAGTATGGGTGCCGAAAAATTCATTTCAGCGTGTGAGTTAGATGAAAAGAGCCTATAAGCTCCCTAGATACGTTTTGATAAATAAGCCAGAGTAGTTATTGACTTTTTTAAAGTTTAGTACAAAGATCGAAGGTAAATTTTATCAGTTATACCTTATGATGCTGTACTTCCTTCTGTAAGTAATAATTACAGGTATTGGTAAATACAGTTTTATTTTGGTTTAAGATCAAAGTTCCATAGCTCACACTTCTCTCTGTATGGAATCTTGTCCAGTATTGTCTTTGATACAAACAAAGTAGCTGCCATATTTACTGAAGTGTTTATCAACGTAACATTTTGCGTTTTTTGATTTCCGAAGTTACACTTGGGTATTACAATTTAAGTGAGACACCACATTAAATATCTCTCCAAAATATATATTTTTAGTGTGTATCCTTGTTCCAAAGTGTCAACAAACGTGAAGTTGGTGGATATACAAGGTGTATCGTTATTAATGGCGTAAACGCATACAGTTGAAAGTACACAATACTAGAAGCAAAAACGTCTTATTAAACATAGGGTCGAAAATGCGTACCTTAAGAACTAAGAGGAATATTTCACCTTCGATACTGTGAAAAAAATCTCTTCTACTGTAAGTTCTTTCCTTTCCATATTTTGGGAAGTGGTAGTATGGACCGAAACAAGAAAAAAAGTCCTGTAAACATGTGCTCTAAAATGCATTCCTTAAGAGCTATGAGCACTTGTTCATTTTTGCTACTTTGAAACGCAGCGCTTCTAATGATCAAGTGCTCGTAACTTTAAGGGTATGCGGTTTAGAGCGCATGTTTGCTGGACATTTTTTTCTTATTTGAGTCCTTACTACCACTTCCTAAAATATGGAAAGTAAAAACTTGCTGTAGAAGAGATTTGCTTCACAGTATCGAAGATGAAAAATTGCTCGTAGCTCTTAAGGTATGAATTTTCGGCCCTATTTTTATTGAGATTATTTTGCTTCTAGTATCGTGTACTTTCAACTGTATGCGTTTACGCCGTTAATTATGATACACACTGTGTATGCCATATAAATTGGTATTTCTTAGATATTATGCGGATATGGAATACAAACATTTTTAGAGAACTATGTCACAATAATTTCAATTAGTACGCGTTGCAGCTTTCCTTGAAAGTTTGTTTTTGACACTGGGTGAACATAGCCACTAGTAGGTTCAAGATCAAAGTTACGAAAAAAGCGATATTAGCCAGTCAGTAACATAAATTGTATTTTTCTAGGGTAAAAAAATATGCGTAGCCTTCTTTCTCCCTGAAATGGTAATTAGGCAAGTGACGAAAGCCCGTTTCTGTATTATCAGCTACACAGTCTCATTTAGGCCTAAGGGAAACAGTCAACTATTATTGCATTATCTACTTTGCATGTTATTTTCGCCACATGAGTTGGGTGCACTGTTACAAAAAAATAATGCAGAGAATTTAGACAGGTAAATAGCAATCTGACTCTTAATTTGAGAGCCCATAGTCATGTTTCAGATACCATATCAAGAGTCTCTTGACCTGTAAATTGCAGCACAATTGCTCTCTTACAGTAGCTCACAGCCATTTTCAGGTTTCAGATACCATATCAAGAGTCTCTTGACCTGTAAATTGCAGCACAATTGCTATCTTACAGTAGCTCACATCCATTTTCAGGTTATGGCAGACACACACATCGTAAACTTCTGATGTTGGAATGGTATCTGACTCCTGAATTTTTCTTTGGAACCATTGACTACCACTGCCTTCCCTGTTTTGTTAATTATTTTAGGTTCTGTAGTACAGTATTGTAGTAGTGTAGACCAGAATTATAATTTACAAACCTGTCAATGTCGCATACTGTAACAGACTAGTATAGTGGCCTTCTAAATTCCAGATGAATAGATATCTGTGTGCAAGTGGCCAAATGTTAGTATTCAGACTTGTTTCAGTTATAATTATTATTATCATTAATATTTTGTTTTAATGTAGTTATTTTCTGTAGATTTTCCCCCATTAAACGGTATATACTTAGTTGTTACTAACACATTTGAAATTACGTTAAAAATTTATGTGCTTTATTCACGCAAATTCATGTGCACATTCGGTCTGTTCTTTTATATAGATAACAGACTAAAAATAGGATATAAATAAATAAAATATTATTTTAGGCAGTAAACGTTTTGTACGCTTATAGAACATTAATATAATAAACTTACTGATTTGTTTTCTTCTGCCAACTGTGTCTGCCTTGCTAGTGTACCATATTATTTCAAATGTTATAGAACATTAATACAAACAATTTAAATGAGGAAAGACTTAATTTGCTGCTCCGTTGTTTCGTACTGAAGTAAGTTAGATCTGTATCGTCACATGTATTTTGATAAACGTTATGGGTCAGTATCTGCGTGTGTATGTGTGTTTCTGACAATGCTTACATGTATTTAGTAAATAATGCAGACATTTTAGTAATGAAATTAGTGCAATTTACGCCATATTATACCTGCCTTTACATATTTTTGATAAATAGTACATACACTTTTGATGTGAATACAACGTTTTCATTAAATAAACTCTCTCTCTCTCTCTTTCTCTCTCTTTCTATCTCTCTCTCTCTCTCTCTCTGTGTATGTATAATTGTGTGTGTGTGTGTGTGTGTGTGTGTGTGTGTGTGTGTGTGTGTAAGAGACAGAGAGAGAAAAATGACTGAAAACGCATAATTTTTCCTTGTGAAAGAGTGTCGGGTTGCTGCTCACAATGCATTTCGCTGTTCACATGCCCCCATTATCCGGCATTACGGGCGTGTGACGTAATGCGTACGGTACTAACCACTTATGGTACATATAATAATCTGAAAAGTCCACCAGAGTCGCAATGGCTATACTACTGACTTTCATTTGTTGTAAGGATTCCAGGAAAGTGCAGCGCATTAGCAAACGAAGTAACATCCAAGACGAAAGTGAGACCAGTTGTAGATTACTGTTTTCATGACGTAGGCACGACAATAGCTATCGACGAAATTTAGAGACCTGTCGCTAGGGTCCTAACCCGCCGGCATAGCCAATACGAGAAAGACAGAAAGACTCGAGACACATGGGAATCCTTGGAATGAAGACGACGAGTACTCTCGAAATCGCGTTGGTAAATTTAAGCTGTCTGACCATAATTCTGACACGGACATATGTCTTGAGAATGGATTATGAGAGGAAGAGAGATTCGGGCCAGCAGAGATGCACATACAGATAGATGTAGATAGTCATTTCTTTCTCACTCAGTAATCATAGGAGAGAACACAAAATAGTACAATATAACCGTCGTACTGCATTGTACGTTGGCTTGCGCAATACACATTTAGATATAAATGTAGAAAGTGCTAAATTAATGGATTGCTGATTATTTAAAAAAAAATGTTTACTGTAATTCTTTAGCGCCAGTGATTTAGTCCCACAGAGATATGCATAAAGTATGATTTAGTGCTTAAAACTCTTGGGCTCAATAGATCCCAATAAATTAAGAAACTATTTATTACATTTACCGAAAATAAGTGCTGCGAGTGCTGGACAAATGATATTTGATGATAATCTAACTGACAAGAAAGAAGATCCATAAACGACGTCAGTTTACTTTTCCCATCGCCTAATCCAGGTACAAAAGACAACTTGGTGACATTTCCGCTTAGTGGAGACTATGGCTAGACAGGTCTACGGGAAAAAGAATGATTCAAGTTAGGAAAAATAGCACTGTCTTCAAAAACGTCGTCTACCATATGGTAAAACGTAGTTTTGCCAACAACGTCGCTCATTCGGAAAGAAACCTTAAACAGCACGTACAAGCAACAATAATCCATATAATCGGATGACTGTAGTGTACACAAACTATAAAAAAAGGGAAAAAGGAAGAGTTAAGTTCGTACGAGAAATTGTAGCATCAAAGTTTAAACGAATCTGGGTTTCCTTCACCCTCTAAAACCTTTGGCCCATCTTATTTCCTTGAATCGTTCAAGCAGTCTTCTCGAGTTCTTGATATTCTGAATCCAACCAATACTTTTTTTGTCTTTATAGTTACCTATACATTTATACGAGTACTACGCAAGAGACCTTATGGTGTGTACCAGAGATTAGTTTCTGTACCACAATAACTTCCCACCTTTCCTGTTGCATTCGCCCTTTCCTGGTTCTCGAGGAGAACAGTTGTTGATAGGCCTCCGTGTGGTAGCGATCTGCACGTGCAGAAACGGTGGTAGTATCACGTACACAAGGTATAAAAAGGCAGTGCGTCAGCGGAGTTGTCATTTGTATTCAGGTGATTCATGCGGAACGGTTTTCGACGTGGTTATGGTAGCACGACAGGAATTAACCGTCTTTCAAAGCGTAATGGTATTTGGTGCAAGATGCATTTCCATTTCCATTTCCATTTCGGAAAACGTTAGGTATATCCACTGTGCCAGTAGCATGGCGAGAACACCCCATTTCAGGCATTGCATCTTCCCACGAGCAATGCAGTGGCTGACGGCCTTCACTTAACGACCGAGAGCAGCGGCGTCAGTGCAAACAAATAAGCAACACTGGGTGAAACAACCACAGAAATCAGAGTGGGACATACGACGAACGTATCCTTTAGGACAGTGCGACGTCATTTAACGTTAATGGACTGTGGCAGCAGACGACCGACGCGAATGCCTTTGCTTATAGCACGACATCGCCTGCAGCGCCACTTCTAGGCTGTTGACCATATTGGTTGTACCCTAGACGACTGGAAAACCGTGGCTGGTCAGGTGAGTCCCGATTTCAGTTGGGAAGAGCCGATGGTAGGATTCGAATGTGTTACAGGCCCCACTAACTATCAACATGGCACTGTATAGGCTGGTGGTGGCTCCATAACGGTTTGGGCTGTGTTACATGAAAAGGACTGACCCTCTGGTCCAATTGAACCGATCATTTTCGTCTAGTTGGAGACCATTTGCAGCAATTCACGGACAACGATGTCATGTCACTGGGCCACAAGTAACATTTGGTCAATTCGAGCGAATGATTCGGCACGGAATCGAGACGTTAGTTCGACACAACATCCTGCACTGGCAACGCTTTCGCAGTTATGGACGGCTATAGAGGCAGCGTGGCTGTATATTTGCGCAGGGGCTTCCATCGAAGTTTTGAGTCCATGCCACATGGAGCTGCTGCAGTAAGCCGGGCGAAAGGAAGTCCGACACGATGTTAGGAGGCACCCCATGACTTTGGCCACCTCAGTGTTCAACGCTTTTCGTGTCTGCGATTGCTGGATGAGGATTTCGTGACGCCTTCGCAATTACTAAACGAAATTCTTATTTAGATTTTCTGTATATCCTCTACCAGTTCCATCTGCAGTGAGTCTCATCGAGCAGAACTCAGTAACAGGTTGAGGGTGGGTCCACTTTCAATCCCTTCGTACACATACTGTAATATATTTAATGAATGTGACTACCTCCAAAGATTGTTTAGCAATCTTTACATAGCAGAGTGTCGGATCTTTGCATTTAATTAAGTACAATACTTCACTTTCGTTTATACTGCGGGTCAGCTTCCAATCAGTGCTCCAAACGACCACCCTCTGCATGTCTTCCTGCAGTTAACTGAAGTATAGTTTTAACCTATTTTATTTTCTTTCGTGCGGCTCACTGTCCTTGTTCAAGTTTTTCAATTTCACGGTACTTAGGCGACTTACTTGTTCCTAATCTATCTCAGTTGTCCAACCGTTTTCATTTGTTGTTTTCCTCGGAATTTGGTCTAGGCAACAGCCACATACCACACCTTGTAGTTTGTCGTTGAATACTTCAATGTATTTCTTTTTTATTGTTTTTATTAACATAAGGCAGACATCCCTCTGATCGAACACGATGAGCTGCCGTGTCGGCTTTCACTTGATCACAAGGCCCATTTTTTTGGTTTTGTGACTTCTCTGTGTACAACATTATCATTCGCAAACAGTCTCATGAAGCTTCAGATGCTACTAATTAGGTCATTTATATACGAGGGGCTCTCAATAAGCAATGCACAACCTTTTTTCGTTGGACAATTTCGGTTGAAAATATGAGAAATTTGTTGTGGAGTATCTCCGCTTCAGCCCATATACAGTCATGAAGTTCCATAGGTGCGGAGATATACACAGCCATCAAAATGGAGTCTGTAAAGGAAGTGCGTTACAACCAGAGAGCTGTCATTGAGTTTCTTTTGGCCAAAAACCAGACAATCGCAAATATTCACAGGCGCTTGTAGAATTTCTACGGAGTTCTGGCAGTGAACAAAAGCACGGTAAGTCGTTGGGCGAGGCGCCTGTCATCTTCGCGATAAGGTCGTGCAAAACTAGCTGATTTTCCACGTTCAGTAGACCGCACACAACTGTGGCTCCTGCAATGTTGGAACGCGTGGACCTCTCATTTGAGGTGATCACAGTCAAACATCTCACGACTCAATTGGACGCCTCTGATGGTAGAGCTGTCACACTTGCCAAGAGTAGGGCTGCCCTAACGTGTGCGTCAGCTGGATTCCTCGCCCCCTAGTAGAAGACCGTTGAGTGCAACGAAAGACTGTCTGTGCGAAACTGCTTGCACGTTACCATTCTGATAGTGACAAATTTTTGTCGAACATCGTCAAAGGCGAGGAAACAAGAGTTCGTGACTTCGAACTGGAACCAAAACGGCAATTCATGAAGTGGCGCCACATCGCCTCCCACAAAAATTTCAAATCCGCAGCCTCAGCCGGAAACGTCATGGCGACAGTCTTCTGGGACCCTGGAGGGTTTAATCTGCATGACATCCTTCCTCACAGTGCAGCAATCAACAAAATGGCTCTGAGCACTATGGGACTTAACTTCTGAGGTCATCAGTCCCCTAGAACTTAGAACTACTTAAACCTAACTAACCTAAGGACATCACACACATCCATGCCCGAGGCAGGATTCGAACCTGCGACCTTAGCGGTCGCGCGGTTCCAGACTGTAGCGCCTAGAACCGCTCGGCCACTCCAGCCGGCAGCAGTCAACAGTGAAATGTGTTGTGCTACCCTTAGAAAACTGAAGGAACGACTTCAGCTTGTTCGTTGCCACGAAAATCCAAACTTCTTCTTTCCCACGACAACGCAAGGCCTCACACAAGTATGTGCCCCTGAGAGGAGCTCACAAAACTTCTTTGGATTGTTCTTGCTCGCCGACTCTACAGCCCGGATCTCGCATCTTCCTACCTCCACCTGTCTGGCCGTATGACCGATGCACTCCTCGGATGGTTCATAAATGGTTCAAATGGCTCTGAGCACTATACCACTTAACTTCTGGGGTCATCAGTCGCCTAGAATTTAGAACTAATTAAACCTAACTAACCTCAGGACATCACACACATCCATGCCCGAGGCAGGATTCGAACGTGCGACCGGAGCGGTCGCTTGGTTCCAGACTGTAGCGCCTAGAACCGCACGGCCTCTCCGGCCAGCACACTCTGCGGATGACTGGAAGGTTACTGAAGTAACAAGACTTTGGGCAGTAGAGTGGTACCATGTTGGTGTAAAGGCCCTCCTAGTAACATGGCCTAAGGAGTTCGTACTCAATGGAGATTATTTTGAATAATAGGGTTTTGTAGCCTAAAGAAAGGGTAATAACATGGTATTGCAATCATGAATAAAACCAACCTGCTTTCATAAAATATGTATTAGATTACCCTCCTATATTCTGAACACTTGCAGTCCTGTAACACTCTCCTAACCATACGCAAAGTTACTTTAATATCTATCCAAACGAAGAGCTGGTTTGTTAATTTGTAAGCTCCCATTTTGTTCATTAGTTAACAATGCCAAAATGAAAGGAACGCCTTCCGCAAGTCAAGGTCGCCTGGACGCCGAAACCTTGGGTTCCTCTTGTAAAGTTATCGAGGAAAGCGTCGGATCGTGTAGCACAAACTTGGGAAGCGGGGTGGTTATGAAAAAATATGTAGAAACTGTTGGTTTATATATTTTTGTGGGTTTCGAAACCCGACGTCGCTTATATTTTCATTAATAATCAGCACTGGCGACCGAAGACCTTCTGCAAAAATGTCAACATCGTTCTGGCAACGGCCTTGTCAAAAGGGCGGAGGGCGGAGGACTGGAAAGAGGTTAAGAGCACTCTCTTGCCCTTGGGGTGGGAAACTGTCCCTAAAAAAAAATGGTTCAAATGGCTCTGAGCACTATGGGACTTAACATCTATGGTCATCAGTCCCTTAGAACTTAGAACTACTTAAACCTAACTAACCTAAGGGCATCACACAACACCCAGCCATCACGAGGCAGAGAAAATCCCTGACCTCGCCGGGAATCGAACCCGGGAACTCGGGCGTGGGAAGCGAGAACGCTACCGCACGACCACGAGACGCGGGCGAAACTGTCCCTAAACAAAGGCGAATCAGCGATCATCAACATCATGAGTATGCAGAAGACAATGGAAACAACCGTGTGAATCCACGGCACATGTGGCGTGTAACTGAAAAAGTATTGTGGCGATGTCTCCATTGGCAAAAGATTCCGGAATTGTCCCCCATTCGGATCTGCGTAAGGGCACTGCCAAGGGCGAGATTGAATAACCAACGAAAGGATAGTGACCGAGGACTGTTTTCTTTGAATTATAACTATTCACGGTCTCTCAACGTGCAGCCATGTACAAAATTTTGCGAAAGGATAACGTTCTAGTAGGCGGAACGTGGAATGTCCGAAGCTTGAACGTGGTAGGGAAGCTAGAAAATCTGAAAAGGGAAATGCAAAGGCTCAGTCTAGGTATAGTAGGAGTCAGCGAAGTGAAATGGAAAGAAGACAAGGATTTCTGTTCAGATGAGCACAGGGTGATATCAAGAGCAGCAAAAGATGGTAAAACAAGAGTACGATTCGTTATGAGTAGGTAGGGCAGAGAGTGTGTTACTGTGAACAGTTCAGTGATAGGGTTGTTCTTATCACAATCGACAGCAAACCAACATCGAGAACGATAGCAGGTATACATGCCGACGTCGCAAGCTGAAGATATAGAGAAAATGTATGAGGATATGTAAAGGGATATGAAAATCTAATAGTCATGGGAAACTGGAATGCAGTTGCAGGGTAAGGAGTAGAAGAATAGGTTACAGGAGAATATGGGCTTCGGACATGAAATGAGAGAGGAGAAAGACTAATTGGGGTTTAGACTACTTGAGTCCTGTAACAAGTTTCAGCTAGTAACAGCCAATACTCTGTTCAGGAATCACAAGAGGAGGAGATAGACCTGAAAAGGACGGATGATACGGGAAGATTTCAAATAGATTACACCATGGTCAGTCGCCGGCCGAAGTGGCCGTGCGGTTAAAGGCGCTGCAGTCTGGAACCGCAAGACCGCTACGGTCGCAGGTTCGAATCCTGCCTCGGGCATGGTTGTTTGTGATGTCCTTAGGTTAGTTAGGTTTAACTAGTTCTAAGTTCTAGGGGACTAATGACCTCAGCAGTTGAGTCCCATAGCGCTCAGAGCCATTTGAACCATTTTTTTTGAACACCATGGTCAGACAGGGATTCCGAGATCAGATACTGTATTGTAAGGCGTTCCCAGGGGCAGATATAGCCTCAGATCACAATGTAGAAGTAATGAAGAGTAGACTGAAGATTAAAATATTAGTAAGGATGAATCAATACACAATGAAGTGGCCTACGGATATACTAAGGAATGACCAGATACGCTTGAAGTTCTCTAAGGCTATAGATACAGCAATAAGGAATAGCTCAGTAGGCAGTACAGTTGAAGATGAATGGACATCTCTAAAAAAGGCAAACACATAAGTTGGAAAGATAAACATAGGTACAAAGAAGGTAACTGCGGAGGAACTATGCGTAACAGAAGAAAGACTTCAGTTGATCGATGAAAGGAGGAAGTACAGAAACGTTCCGGGAAACTCAGGAATACAGAAATACAAGGTGCTGAGGAATGAAATAAACAGGAAATGCAGACAAGCTTAGACGACATTGCTGCTGGAAAAATGTGAAGAAATCGAAAAAGAAATGATTCTCCGAGGGATTGGCTCAGCATGTAGAAAAGTCAAAACAATCTTCGGTGAAATTAAAAGCAAGAATGGTAACATTAAGAGTGCAACCGGAATTCCGCTGTTAAATGCAGAGGAGAGAGCGGACAGGTGAAAAGTGTCACTATAGGCCTCTAAGAGGCGGAATATTAATCTAACACAGGAAGAAACAGGAGTCGATTTATAAGACATAGGGGATCCAGTATTATAATCATAATTTAAAAGAGCTTTGGAGAACTTAAGATCAAATAAGGCGGAAGGGATCGACAACATTCCATCAGAATTTTTAAAATCATTGGGGAAGTGGCACCAAATCAAGCTGACGTGTAGAATGTATAAGTCTGGTGAAATACCATCTGAGTTTCGAGAAAATGCCATCCACACAATTATGAGGACTGCAAGAGCTGACAAGTGCGAAAATAATCGCATAATCAGCTTAAAAGTTCTTACATCCAAGTTGCTGAAAGGAATAAAATACAGAAGAATAGAAAAGGAAATTGAGGATTTGTTAGATGAAAATCGTTGGGCTTTAGGAAAGGTAAATGAACGTGAGAGGCAATTCTGACGTTGCAGCTGATAATGGAAGCAAATCTAAAGATAAATCAAGACATTTTCATAATATTGTCGGCTTGGAAAAAGCATTCTACAATGTAATATGGTTCGAGAGGCTCCAGATTCTGAAAAAAGTATGGTTAAGCTTTAGGAAGCTGTATTTACAAGAGCCAAGAGGGAATAGGAAGAGAGGACGACCAAGAACGAAGAACTCTGATTAAAAAGCGTGTTAGACATGGCTTTAGTGTTTTGCCTCTACAGTTCGGAGTGTACATCGAAGAAGCAATGATGGAAATAAAAAGGAGACTCAGGAGTGGAATTAAAATTCATGGTGAACGGAAATCAGTGATGTGATTCGCTGATGACATTTGTATTGTGAGTGAAATAAAGGAGAGTTACACGACCTGCTGAATGGAATGAACAATCCAATGAGTACAGAATATGGACTAAGAGTAAATCGAAGAAAGATGAAAGTAATGTAGATTGTCAGAAATGAGAACGGCAAGAAACTTAACATCAGGACTGGTGATGACGAAGAAGATTAAGTTAAGGAATTCTTATTAACAGAATCTTCCGTCGGTTCTTGGGAGAACAACATTATAATAAATGAAAAGCACCAGTTTGCTTTTGTTCTACAATATTACTTTTATTGCTAACCGGTTTTCGGCTTACAAGGCTGTAACCTCCCCACAAAATTCTGTAACCTCAAAGCAGAAAAATTCCTAAACTTCTCTACAGTAAAAATTATAATTATGTCGTTCACATTCAGTGTAACGTCCCAACAAAAAAAACGTTCAGCTACCTGGTAATAATACAATGTAACCAACCTCTCAATTAAATTGTCGCTCACTTATAACTTTTCAATAATTGAGTGTGAATTTAACCTGGTAAATTTTGGTCGTCAGCAGTGCTGCGTCATGGCCCTGAAAGATCATTCTGAATAAAAAAAGAAAAAAATTCTTACCTCAATGAAGTCGCCGGATAACGCATATACAGGGTGAGTCACCTAATATTACCGCTGGATATATTTCGTAAACCACATCAAATACTGACGAATCGATTCCACAGACCGAACGTGAGGAGAGGGGCTAGTGTAATTGGTTAATACAAACCATAAAAAAATGCACGGAAGTATGTTTTTTAACACAAACCTACGTTTTTTTAATGGAAACCCGTTAGTTTTGTTAGCACATCTGAACATATAAACAAATACGTAATCAGTGCCGTTTGTTGCATTGTAAAATGTTAATTACATGCGGAGATATTGTAACCTAAATTTGACGCTTGAGTACCACTCCTCCGCTGTTCGATCGTGTGTATCGGAGAGCATCGAATTACGTAGGGATCCAAAGGGAACGATGATGGACCTTAGATTCAGAAGAGACTGGAACAGCACATTACGTTCACATGCTAACACCTTTTTATTGGTCTTTTTCACTGACGCACATCTACATTACCATGAGGGGTGAGGTACACGTACACACGTGGTTTCCGTTTTCAATTACGGAGTGGAATAGAGTGTGTCCCGACATGTCAGGCCAATAGATGTTCAATGTGGTGGCCATCATTTGCTGCACACAATTGCAATCTCTGGCGTAATGAATGTCGTACACGCCGCAGTACATCTGGTGTAATGTCGCTGCAGGCTGCCACAATACGTTGTTTCATATCCTCTGGGGTTGTAGGCACATCACGGTACACATTCTACTTGAACGGACCCCACAGAAAGAAGTTCAGAGGTGTAAGATCAGGAGAACGGGCTGGTCAATTTATGCGTCCTCCACGTATTATGAAACGCCAGTCGAGCATCCTGTCAAGGGTCAGCCTAGTGTTAATTGCGGAATGTGCAGGTGCACCATCATGCTGATACCACATACGTCGACGCGTTTCCAGTGGGACATTTTCGAGCAACGTTGGCAGATCATTCTGTAGAAACGCGGTGTATGTTGCTCCTGCAATGAAGTGACTACCAATGAGGTGGTCGCCAATGATTCCGCACCATACATTTACAGTCCACGGTCGCTGTCGCTCTACCTGTCTCAGCCAGCGAGCATTGTCCACGTACCAGTAATGCATGTTCCGTAGATTCACTGCCACGTGGTTTGTGAAACCCGCTTCATCGGTAAACAGCTAGAACTGTAACGCATTCTCTGTTAATGCCCATACAGAATTGCACTCGATGATTAAAGTCATCACCATGTAATTAATGATGTAGCGACACATGAAACGGGTGAAAGCGGTGACGATGCAGTATGCTCATGACACTATTTTGACTCAGTCCACCGGCTCTAGCAATGTCCCGTGTATTCATGCGTGGCTTCATGGCAACAGCAGCTAACACACCAACTGCACCCGCTTCTCCTGTGACGGGCCTGTTACGGACCCGTTTGCGTGCTACGACCATACCTGTTGCATACAGTTGGCGGTAGATGTTTTGCAATGTGCGGCGTGTTGGATGCTCTCTGTCCGGGGAACCGTTCTGCATCACCCTGCAGGCTTCAGCTCCATTTCGTCGACACTCACCATAGATAAGTATCATATCCGCCTTTTCAGAGTTCGAATACACCATGGTCACAATTCCTACAACACTACACTATCACAGACGTCTGGTAACACGGTGTACTACAGTTGGTTTGCGTGCGGAGACGAATGCAGAATAACAACAGGAGCAAGCGCTACATGCGGACACTGCGACAGCTAGACCAAACCACAAGAGTGCTCTACAGCCACACTCGTAAACACGGTCGTCATCGCAAACATGTCCCTGCAGATGCTGCTCGCCGACCGTGGCCCGTGTTTGTTACAACACGCAACTGAACGTCGGAGGTTTCAAGCGTTAACTTTAGGTTACAATATCTCCGGATGTATTTAACATTTTACAATGCAACAAACGGCACTGATTACGTATTTGTTTATATGTTCAGATGTGCTAACAAAACTAACGTGGTTGCATTTAAAAAATCGTAGGTTTGTGTTAAAAAACATACTTCCGTGCATTCTTGTATGGTTTGTATTAAACAATTACACTAGCCCCTCTCGTCACGTTCGGTCTGTGGAATCGATTCGTCAGTATTTGATGTGGTTTACGAAATATATCCAGCGGTAACGTTAGGTGACTCACCCTGTATATCTGCTCTTACAGTAAATTTTTCTGGCACAGCCCTGTGCAATGCTGGCCGATAGATTTGTCATTTATGAAAGGAAACAACTGATTTTTCTTTTGCAATAATCGGGATGATCATGGATTGGAGAAATTAGTAAATTCTTTAAATTGAAATGAATGGTTGTTAAAAGTTACTTTTTATGACAAAGATTATTATTAGGAGGTTTTTAAAACATTTACATGGGACTTTAGATAACAATACTAAATATGCGCGAGGCTGCTATTTACCTTATACAATAATGCTCAGGCTCCGGCATCGCTGCACCAAGACCGATGGTTCAAATGGCTCTGAGCACTATGGGACTTAACTTCTGCGGTCATCAGTCCCCTAGAACTTAGAACTACTTAAACCTAACTAACCTAAGGACCGCACACACATCCATGCCCTTGGCAGGATTCGAACCTGCGACCGTAGCAGTCGCGCGGTTCCGCACTGAGCGCCTTAACCGTGCACCACGACCGGCCCAGCCAACACGATACACCAAACCAGACTGCTCGCTAGCAACAACTTACTCCTACAGCTACTCCTTTACAGCTACACAGTTCCTACTGCAGTCAACACTGCTCTCTCTGGTCTGAGATTCTCTTGTACCTTTCGTATCGCAGACAGCGCGTGAGCAATACATCGAAATTACATCTGCTCGGACATCTTACATAACCCTCCACTGGGGGAGGGGGGGGGGAATTTGGGAGCGATGGTGAGTCAATTGGAATTGCCATGAGCAACAAATGTTTCTAAAATCTATTTAGTTACTAAGTCTACAGTCATAGAGTATATACATTATTGATAAGTGCAGAACATATTAAGTAATGAAATAGAGTGCACACGCACTGAGTACAGAATATATCAAGAAATGACAAAAAGTATACGCAATGAGTACAGAAGATATTAACAAATGACAAAGTGCACACGCACTGTATAAGTCTTTAGCATTTTTACATAACATATCATGAAGTGAAATAAAGTGCACACGCACTGAATACAAAATATATTAACAAATTACATAAAGTGCACACGCACTGTAGAAGTCTTTAGCATTTTTACAACATATCATGGAGTGAAATAAAGTGCACACGCACTGAGTACAAAATATATTAACCAATGACATAAAGTGCACACGCACTGTAGAATTCTTTAGCATATTTAGGACAACTAATCTTATAACAAATGAAATAAAGAGCACACGCACTGTATAAGTCTGTATCATTTTACAAGAACTAGGAAAAGAATGGGAAGGATTGCATCATGGTTGTAGCACAGTAGGTTGCACGTAGTTGCACCGAAAGTCCGTATCTTTCTACAGAAGCACAACACCAAGTGAGACAAACTGAAGTTCTCTTCCCTGTAGTATTTATCAGTGTAGCCAGGACACTGAAATGTTGTATTAATATTGTATGTTATCATTTTGACCATAATGACATCTCCATCGTTCAAGGTGGTGGACAGCTTGATATGTCAACACCACATTCTTGTAGAATCCATACTCTCACATCAACAGAGAATTAGTGCAAAAACCAAATATAGTGCTCCATGATCATGAGGATGGACAGGACAAACGGATATTGCAGTACTTTCTGGTAATTAGGTCAGAAAGTGAAGGACATTAAGTCTTATGCTAGTCATCATTGGGAATTACACTAGTCTATCAACCGATTTGAGTAATTATTGGCATTCATTGGCTATTTACACAGCATTTAAGTAGTGTGTATGGAGTATTACAGAACATTGTTCATAAGTCATCTCAATATAGTAATTATTGGCACTCATTGGCCAGTTACAAAGCATTGTTTTATGCATTATTCAGAAGTCATCATTCAAAATGAGTTAATTATTGGCATAGCATTTATACATAATTCATCTAATTATAGTAATCATTGGCATTCATTGGGCAGTTACTTAACATGTAGCAAGTATTGAATATTACAACACACTATTCATAACTCATCTGATGGCGGTAATTATTGGCACTCATTGGCCAGTTACAAACTATTCATATAGTTTTACGAAACATTATTCAGTATTATTCAGAAGGCATCATTCAAAACAAGAGTTAATTATTGAAATAGCATTTATAGAGTATAACAAAAATATTATTTACAGAAATTATTGGCATAGCATTTATGCATTAATACAAAACATCATTCAGTATTACTCAGAACTCATCATTCAAGTGACATAGGACATATTTAAAATGTAACACACTGTAACTATTACTCAAGGTCTGTGGTCCAATAATACATAGATATAATGGATTCAATACATCTGAGAAATTTGCATTATATTTAGGACTAGAAATATATCCTAAACTGGTAGCATTATTTGGTTGTATACTGGTAATAGTTGGTACTGGTAAAAAATTTTTTTTGTGTGTCAGCAATGCACTGCGTTGGGATCGATAATTGCTGGGGCATGAAAATATATGCTTTTGACTTATTGCTGGAAATAAGGATTAATAACGTCATTCATCATGAGTCAGCTGTAGCAAGGTTATGAAACAAGTAGAGTATATGTGATCACATTCATGAATGATACACACAAATGGATTAAAAATGTAAGTATTAGAACAGGTTTCATAACAAAGTGTTTATAGCATATTAATAGCATGAGAAGCTTCTCCTGAAAAAAAATACAAAATGGATTATTGAGCTGAAAGAAGAAACGCATATTATGCTGAAAAGTAGTGAACTTCGAATTAACAGGTAATGAAACGTGTACTCAATATGTATGTACTCTAGCTGTCTTTTCCAAAACATTCAATCATTATACCATGCAACGTAAGACATACTGTCAAAAGGAACTGCAACAAATACTTAAATAACTACATAGCATTTCTTAACTAATAGTAAATATATAAACTTCATCATTATTCTCATCTACAAGGAAGAACTTCATTATTCATATTATAATAACTTCATCATTATCATCATCTGCAAAGAAAAACTTCATTATTTATATTACCATATTCTTCATATAACTATTCATCATCATTTATTATCATCTGCAAAATGATAGACACTTCATTATTCATTATTCAAATTACCATTTACTTCATACAACTATTCATTATCATTAGTTACTTCATATAGTATAGAGTTTCTTACTTCTAGCATATATCATCACTAAAATTAACATCTGTAGTTCTGTCTGACAGCCTGCATCAATCGCCTCGTATTCTGAAAGAAAAATAATTAGTCAAGACTGCTATCATACGATGTGTATAGTATATTCAGGTTAATGCTTGTTAATTCTGATCCAATTACTCTTCATGACAAGATATTGTATTTTCTTTCGTTCATTCCGATGGTAAAATTTCCATTTCATAGTGAACCACTGTGTTTTGTTTAATTTATCTCTTTTACACGGTATCGCTTTCTGAAAATGATGAATAAGGATTAATATCTTGCATTTAAATCACATACTCATTAAATGAAAACTTGTTTCTAGTGATACAACTAAGCATACAGCATAGCATGACAGAAAACGTATTAGGTCAAAAACATAGGCAGTTTTCAAGTGCAAAAAATGTACACACAGTATCATAATGTAGTAGCAAAAAAAAAAAAAATGTAGAATAGTTAAAATATTGAGATATCATAAGGAAAAATGTCAAAGTCAATTGGTGTTTGTTATATCTTAAAGATTACATAGTGCATACAGACAAAAATTCTACTTTCGATAGGAAAACAATCATACATACACAAAAAATGAAAAATGTGCACGGTCTGATATATAACGACAAGAAAAGCTATCTGCTAACCTTACCTTGCCGGGCACTTGCCAAGAAAAAGTATGATAATCATCAGTAAGTATTCACATAGATAGAATTGTATAAGTAGTCATAAAATATATAAGATTATCTGGAAAAATGTTCACGGTCTGATGTGTAACGACAAGAAAAGCGACCTACTAACCTTACCTTTCCGGGCACTTGCCAGAAAAAAATATGATAATCATCAGGAAGTAGTCACATAAATATAATTGCATAAGTGTCCATATTAATATCAGCAAATGGCATTACAGTGTGATAAATCATAAAGTATGTTCATTCAATAAAGGCTTTAATATTGGAGACATGGTGATTGCCTTTGCTTTTTCTGGTTCTCAAAGTTTCGACATGTACTACAGTGGGGTGAAGAATGCTGCGAATACTGTATGGACCTGCGTATAGAAGCTCAAATTTACTGCATCTACTGTTTCCTCTGTTGGATAAATAGTGCGTACGTACTAATATCTTCTCTCCTATGTGAAAGTCACGGCGTGTACAAACCTGTTTTTACTGTCTTCTCCGGCGCTCTGCGGCACGTTTGATGTTGTTGAGCGCAATGTCAATTATTTCATGGTGACGTAGTCGACGAGATGTAAGAAAGGATACTAATTCTCTAATTTTGTAGGATGGTTCAACATTTTTCAGTATAACAGTCGGAGATAGCATAGTAGATTTATTTGGTATGTAGTTAATTACATCCTGGAGTGAGAGTATGTGTGTATCCCAATCAATATGTCTTTTATGGCAGTATATTCTACACAGTTTACCAATTTCTTTCATTAGTCGTTCACAAGGATTCGAAGAAGCGTGGTACCTGGATATACAGATCGGAGAAATGTTTCTTGCTCGTAACATACGTGTCCATATCGCAGATCGAAATTGTGGTCCATTGTCGGAAATTACTTTCAATACATGCCCTACATGCATTCGAAATAGATTTAGCAGTAGCTTTGCGTAACGGAGTGAAGGTAACGAATTTCGAAGTGAGTTCAACAGCGACAAAGATGTAACAAAAACGTATATTAGTTCTGGGAATTGGACCAAAAATGTCTACAGCGGCCATGTGTTTCAATTTAACGGGTACAATGGGATGTAACGGAGGAATATGTGACATCGTGTCTGATTTAGCTTTCTGGCAGATTTTACATGACGCTAAAACTCGTCGAATACGTTTCTCCATGTTCGCAAAATAACAGTTCTGTCTCAGTATAAGAAAACATTTTCTAGCTCCATAATGTGCGTAACTTAAATGAGTATACCAAACTAATTTGTTAACAAGCTCGTCAGGAATACATAGTAACCAATTGTTGCTGTCAGGGTGAGAGCGGCGAAACAGGATGTTATTGCGTACAGTGTAATGGTTTCTGATGGTAACATTATTCCTATCTTGCCAAAGGTGTTTAATTTCTTTCCATACGTTGTCTTTGCTCTGATCCTATGCTATGTCTCGTAATGACGACGAAATGAAATTTTCGAATGCAACTTGTTGAATATACATGACGCTAAAATTTGCTTGGCAGAAATTGGTTGCGATGTCTTGCTGATTGTTGCTGAGAGAACGGGATGTGCGTCTGCTACAACATTTTGTGTACCGGGAATGTGAACAATGGTAAAATTAAATTCCTGTAAATAAAGTTTCCATCTGCTTAACCTGTCATGTGTAAATTTAGCTGAAAGTAAAAACTGTATAGCTCTATGATCTGTGTAAACGGTCGTATGTCTTCCATAAAGAAAATGCCTAAATCTCGTAAATGCCCATACAACACATAATGTTTCCAGTTCTGTAACAGAATAATTGCGTTCAGCAGGTGACAGAATGCGACTTGCAAAGGCGATGTTTTTAATTACTGTAGTACCGTCTTCTTCAATTTCCTGAAAAATGTGTACGCCTAAAGCGGTGTTAGAACTGTCAGTGGCAATGGAAAAATTTCTGGTAGGATCTGGGTGTGATAAAAGTGGTGCATTCAACAAAGCATGTTTCAGATTAGCAAATTCAGACTGTGCTTGGCTATCCCAGGACCAAATAGCGTTTTTACCCGTCAACTGGCATAATCTAGGTGTATCTAAAGCAGAGTAATGAATAAATTTGCGAAAAAAATTAATTAATCCCAGAAAGCTGCGTAGTTGTTTCTTCGTCGTAGGAACAGTAATGTCACGTAAAGCTTGAAGTTTTTCCGGGTCAGGCGCAATGCCTTCTGCTGAAATTACATGTCCAAGAAATTTTATAGAAGTTTTGCCAAAGTGCGATTTGCTAAGATTAACTGTTAAGTCCTTGTGCATGAAAAGTTTGCAACAGTTGTTCCAGAATCAGATAATGTTCAGACCAGTTAGCTTCTGCAATAAGAATGTCGTCTACATACGTTGTGATTCTGTCTTTCATGCAAAAGTGTGTATCGGATGTCGTCAAAACTAATAACATTTTTGTGAACGAGAGTCTGTGTGTCAAAATTATTGCTTACGTTGCTGAAAGATTCAGTCTGTACTGTATCTAGTCAAATTCTTTCTGACGAGCTGTTATTTGCTGGAGGATGCTGTGGCATATCAATTATTTGTACTGTTCTGTTATTTCTTCCTGACGTATTAGGTTCAGGATGATATCGACTGTCTGGTTCGTTCATGATAATTTGTTGTTACGGATGAGTCTGCTGCTGAAAAGACCTACTGTTATTAAATGTACGCTGAAAATTGTGCTAATTACTTTTACGTCTGTCATGATAGTCATTGCTATACGGCGCGTTGCGATAGGAATTGAAATGATGGGTTTTCTGTAGGTACTGATTTCCTTGTTGCTGTGCGTTACTATTTGGTGGAGCCAACGCTATACGTGTAGGCGGCGAAACTTTAAAGCTTGGTTGACCTTGCAGACTACATTGTTGGTTAGGTATGCTAACCGGCTTTACTCATTCTTAATCCTAGACAGATCGATAGTTGAAGAGCTGTTTTGATAGATATAAAGGATAGTAATAGAGAAGGCAGCAGGGCAGAAAACTAAAGATGAAACAGCACTACTACGGCTCGGGGCCCTGTGCACGCTACAGCACATGTTCATCGAAGTGTAATGAATCCCCTGAGGTCACTTACGCGCTGCAAATAAATTTTAATTTCTGCATTACAGGCAATGGCGGTGAAAATTCAAAAGCAAATTGTTGTTTCCAGTCCAATTCTAGTTTCAGCATTACAGGCCAAGCTGGTGAAAGTAAAAAAACAAATTGTCGTATCCAGTCCAAAGGGTGTATTTGTGTTCTGTCATTTTTAAATACCTTAAATTTTTTCACGGATAGAAAGTGCTTGTAATCAAAATTATCGTCTCTGTATATCTGAAAAGGTTCAGGATTGTATGATAATCTGTTTGTCTGTGACTGCTCGGAATCTAACTCACGTACTCTCTGTTAATTACCTAAATTATACTGGCTGTGTGAGTCTGACAAATGTTCGGAGAGTGGCGTATGCTGTGATGTGTTAAAGGCTGAAATATTTTTCATCTCCGACACTTCTTGCTGTAAAGATGACCATTTTCTACGTAATGTATTATTGGACGGACCTATCTCACCGATCGTCTGCTGTAAATTTTGGAATTCGGGTGTTTGAGTAAACGAAACTAGTGACGTATTGTCTGATTTGGTGTCGTTGTTATTTTCGATAACCTCTATACGACTGGCCAATTCATCAAATATTTCAGTCAATGCTTTAACCTGATCATCGTTTTTAGTATCACAAGCATTAATTTGTGTTTGTATTTTACGTGTGGTTTTGTTCAATTTCTTAACGTCTGCTTTGATGGCATCGGTATCCTGTGTTAGTTCCAACTTTTCAAGTCTGTTGGTCATTGTCTGAAAGTCTAATGTGTGTGTCTCTGTTTTTGTTTTAAGATCGGAGATTTCATCATGCAATTCGGCGTTCTACTGTTTGATTTCGTCTGATACTGTAGCAATATTGTTGTCTACGAATGTTTTTGCTTTCGTAAACAATTTACGCTTATCTTCCTGTCTCTGTGCCGTACTTGTTTCCATGACATGTTGCTTTACTTTAGTCTATTCCTGTATAAATTTACGGTAACGCGTTTCACTGTTCTGTAGGTGGTGATTAAAACGTTCGTCAATTTGGCTGTTCTGTTGGTCAAATTTCGCGTCTACTTTCGCATCCAGTGTGCGTGAAAGTTCTGCTGACATTAATTTAAACTCGTCGCGTAACTGTGTTTCGTTTTCAAAACATTGTTTAGCGACTGCACTAATTTCATCTCTAACTAATTTTGTTGTGGCTGCTTGCGTACTACTTAATTCTTGTGCAACAGATCTAATTTCTTCACTACCGTTCCTAGCACAAGCCTTAATTTCATCGCGTAATTGTTCTTTAGTATCATGACATTGCACGGCAATGGCTGTAATCTGTTCACTAAGATGTTTGAAATTGTTATCTTGTTTTTCATTAAATTGTTTGTTCGATTGATTAAGGTTGTCCTGTTTTTCATTAAGTTGCTTATTCGATTCATTAAGTTGTTTGAAATTTTCATTAAGTTGTAGCAATACTGCCATAACTTGATCCATGCCAAAATTAGCGACTCTATTTACTGTGCTGTGTGTTGGTGTATCTGCATGTGTCACGTTTTGTATAACCATTTGGTCATTCTGTGATTCTTGAAAAGGTTTGCCAATCGGATGTGCACTGTTGGCCACTACATCGGAATCAAATATATCTGACGTATTCTGACTACATTGTTCATCTTCGTGAGAAAAATTTATCTGTTCACAATTCAAATTTTGCAAACCGGGTAGCGGTTCATTGGGCTGCGTTCATTGTATCAAACGTGCCGCGTAATCAATTGTTACATTTACTGTGGACATAATTGAATTTGTTTGCTCATCATTAGAATTAAAATCATTACTAGTGGTCGGTACGCACTGATTATCAGTAATTAGAGGATTATCGCTATTACACTGAGTGTTACAAGTATTATCGGTCAAATTATTCGAGTCGGCTATTTCATTCATTGCACATCGCGATGTACTGTTAACAGTTTTTCGCGGCATTTTTCACAAATCAAAATTAAGCACAAAATGAAACAAAGACGAAGCAAAAATAGAAGAAACACAATTACAACAAAGAGCAATAAATTGCCGATGATCTGTGAAAGAAAGCGTGACAAATTAGTAGATGCGTTGCGCCAGATGCAAACTAAATGGTTCAAATGGCTCTGAGCACTATGGGACTTAACAGCCATGGTCATCAGTCCCCTAGAACTTAGAACTACTTAAACCTAACTAACCTAAGGACATCACACAACACCCAGTCATCACGAGGCAGAGAAAATCCCTGACCCCGCCGGGAATCGAACCCGGGAATCCGGGCGCGGGAAGCGAGAACGCTACCGCACGACCACGAGCTGCGGACGATGCAAACTACATTTAAGTAAATAAGAGCAGATATATAACTGACTACCTCTCAGAAATTCACAAAAATGCGATCCTGGCCGGTTGTCGACAAGTGTAACCTCCCCACAAAATTCTGTAACCTCAAAACAGAAAAATTCCTAAACTTCTCAACAGTAAAAATTATAATTATGTTGTTCACATTCAGTGTAACGTCCCAACAAAAAAAAAATTCAGTAACCTGGTAATAATACAATGTAACTAACCTCTCAATTAAATTGTCGCTCAATTATAACTTTTCAATAATTGAGTGTGAATTTAACCTGGTAAATTTTGGACGTCAGCAGTGCTGCGTCTGGCCCTGAAAGAAAAAAATCCTTACCTCAATGAAGTCACCGGGTAACGCATATACAGGGTTATTACAAATGATTGAAGCGATTTCACAGCTCTACAACAACTTTATTATTTGAGATATTTTCACAATGCTTTGCACACACATACAAAAACTCAAAAAGTTTTTTTAGGCATTCACAAATGTTCGGTATGTGCCCCTTTAGTGATTCGGCAGACATTTAGCCGATAATCAAGTTCCTCCGACACTCGGCGCAGCATGTCCCCATCAATGAGTTCGTTTTTGGTAGAGGAAGTTTAAACACTGAATCTTTCACATAACCCCACAGAAAGAAATCGCATGCGGTTAACTCGGGAGAGCATGGAGGCCATCACACGAATTGCTGATCATGATCTCCACGACGACCGATCCATCGGTTTTCCAATCTCCTGTTTAAGAAATGCCAAACATCACGATGGAAGTGCGGTGGAGCACCATCCTGTTCAAAGATGAAGTCGGCGCTGTTGGTCTCCAGTTGTGGCATGAGCCAATTTTCCAGCATGTCCAGATACACGTGTCCTGTAACGTTTTTTTCGCAGAAGAAAAAGGGGCCTTAAACTTTAAACCGTGAGATTGCACAAAACACGTTAACTTTTGGTGAATTGCGAATTTGCTGCACGAATGCGTGAGGATTCTCTACCGCCCAGATTCGCACATTGTGTCTGTTCACTTCACCATTAAGAAAAAATGTTGCTTCATCACTGAAAACAAGTTTCGCACTGAACGCATCCTCTTCCATGACCTGTTGCAACCGCGCCGAAAATTCAAAGCGTTTGACTTTGTCATCGGGTGTCAGTGCTTGTAGCAATTGTAAACGGTTAGGCTTCTGCTTTAGCCTTTTCCGTAAGATTTTCCGAACCGTCGGCTGTGGTACGTTTAGCTCCCTGCTTGCTTTATTCGTCGACTTCCGCGGGCTACGCGTGAAACTTGTCCGCACGCTTTCAACAGTTTCTTCGCTCACTGCAGGCCGACCCGTTGACTTCCCCTTACAGAGGCATCCAGAAGCTTTAAACTGCGCGTACCATCGCCGAATGGAGTTAGCAGTTGGTGGATCTTTGTTGAACTTCGTCCTGAAGTGTCGCTGCACTGTTATGACTGACTGATGTGAGTGCATTTCAACCACGACGTACGCTTTCTCGGCTCCTGCCGCCGTTCTGTCTCACTGCGCTCTCGAGCGCTCTGGTGGCAGAAACCTGAAGTGCGGCTTCAGCCGAACAAAACTTTATGATTTTTTTCTACGTATCTGTAGTGTGTCGTGACCATATGTCAATGAATGGAGCTACAGTGAATTTATGAAATCGCTTCAATCATTTGTAATAGCCCTGTATATCTGCTCTTACAATAAATTTTTCTGGCACAGCCCTGTGCAATGCTGGCCGATAGATTTGTCATTTATGAAAGGAAACAACTGATTTTTCTTTTGCAATAATGGGGATGATCATGGATTGGAGAAATTAGTAAATTCTTTAAATTGAAATGAATGGTTGTTAAAAGTTACTTTTTATGACAAAGATTATTATTAGGAGATTTCTAAAACATTTACATGGGACTTTAGATAACAATACTACATATGTGCGAGGCTGCTTTTTTACCTTATACAATAATGCTCAGGCTCCGGCATCGCTGCACCACGACCGGCCCAGCCAACACGGTACACCAAACCAGACTGCTCGCTAGCAACAACTTACTCCTACAGCTATACAGTTCCTACTGCAGTCAACACTGCTCTCTGGTCTGAGATTCTCTTATACCTTACATATCGCAGGCAGCGCGTGAGCAATACATCGAAATTGCATCTGCTCGGACCTCTTACAAGGATATCTTCAGACATTTACTATTATCACCAAAGAAGTTAAATGTTAGCAGACAACATTGGAAGAGAAGTAACACATCTAGACTGAAGTAGAAACATACAGTAAGTAACACCTATAATTAGTTTTGTGTATTAAAAGAAACTGTTATGTAGGCTTGCTATTCCTATTTTGTGCTAAAGGTTTTCCTGTCAACTCCATTGTTATTTATCTACTGTCCAGTTTTTACTATCTCATTGCAAAGATGTCAGTTTCAATTACTTGTGTCACAGAGTTGCTGCTATGCCTGCCCGTGAGTGGCAGCAGCAGCGCTTATCAATATAAGCCCTGCCGTATTATCTTTGCAGGACTGCTATTACTTCCCAGTCTAGTTCTTATATTTCTCCACTATAATTGGTGAAATAATGAATTTGAGCCGTGAATGGCTCGTGCCATCTCTTATTTACCAACCTCTTTTTTGCCGTTCTGGCACCACCTTATGTTAGTTTCAATTACTTGTATCACTGAGTTGCTGCTTTGCCTGCCCGTGAGCGGCAGCAGCAGCGCTTATCAGTATAAGCCCTGCCATATTATCTTTGCTAGAGTGCTATAACTTCCCAGTCGTCGTGTATCGACCAGTCAGTTGGCACGTGCCAGCAGTTAGTTCGCACCTGGCAGTGTTTGAGTTGGTACGCGGCACGAGTTCAGTCGGGGTGCGGCAGCAGTGAGGTCCGGACCACCATGACTAGCCTGACGGTTGCCGGCACGCATGATTGGAGTGGCGACGACTTTGGATGGTCGTCGGTGGGTCGTCTTTCTGGACGGCGTGTATTTGGCCTGCGATCTCTTATGGGTTGGCTGAGTGTGGCGACTCGTGATTCGTCCCTGTTATTGTACAATCACTGCCGTTAGCATTGTCTGGTTCTTCGTGCAGTGTTCGTGAAACTGTATGTAGGTTCTGTGATTTTGATGGACAAGTTATTTTAAATGTTATGTAAGTCTGCAGGCTTTTTATGTAAGTCTGCAGGCTTTCGTGGCCGTTGTCACAGATGTCATAATCTTCTGGGTTATTAGGCCGCGTCATGTTTGTTCTAACATGATCGACGTTTCGACCTCTCTGCTGAGATCTTCCTCAGGGTCTTCTGGTCTCCACTACTGCTAGAACGCTGTCAGAGACGAGTGTCGCGTCCTCTTATGAAGGGGGAGTTTTCACGCGTTCG
Organism: Schistocerca cancellata; assembly: GCF_023864275.1. Lineage (NCBI taxonomy): Eukaryota > Metazoa > Arthropoda > Insecta > Orthoptera > Acrididae > Schistocerca > Schistocerca cancellata. The sequence goes on from NC_064626.1 coordinate 577,094,741, forward strand.
TGTTTGAGAAGTGATGGTATTGGTTAAAAATTCATATGGCTGCCATTAGTGGGCCATAGTCATTGGCTAGTATTCCTACTTTGATGCAGAAGATGGGGCGTTGGTAGCTCATCTCCTGTGGATACCATTGGCGGCCCATCGTCATTGGATAGAAAGGCACTATTCCACACTTATGCTGGAGAAGTGTTATTGGTCGTAATGCCTGCTACCGCTATTAGTTGGTCGTCATCAGTGGCTAGATTCGAAACGGACAGAGCTAGAGATAGGGAATGGTCCGCCGAGGTGACTTGCTGCGCGTTGTTTATGCCGCTCACACACCGCGCACGCGTACTTACTTTCTTGATGGCAGAAAGCCACGATGCCGGAAGCCTATGGCCATCCTCTCTACTGAAATAAGATGCATTTTTAGAAATTTCAACCGCTTCTCGGACCTTTCTTCTATAAATGTTTGTTTCTTTAGCCAGTATACGTACGTTTTTAAAGTCGATGTCAGAGCTACAGTTCTCATGATGTTCCGCTACGCGGTGTCGGAGTGTGGGGCGCTGTTCCCATTGCTACGAGGTCCGTGGCTAACCGACCCTGAACACCAAAGTTGAGTTTTGATTTCACCTACCAGCAAGTCAATACTGGTTACATTGTGTCGTTTGGAGTTTGTTGTCAGCTGTTGGGATATTCCCGCGAGCAACAACGTTGTTTTCAAATTGCAAAATTCTAGCCACCTTCCGTCGGAATTTCACTATATTTGGTTATTTGAATTGAAGTGCACCAGCGGTATCTTCTGTCTTATGGCCGTTAACGTTCCGGTTACCTGCCTGGGCGTTGACGTAAATTTCAAGCACTGTAGTTTCCCCATCGTGTTGTTGCTATCCAGTACAGTATGTAGCTTGACAGCTCCGTGTAGGGTTGGGTGTGGGCGTCAATATCTTCTACGTCGTTTCGTAGAATTCCCTGTTGTGCCCTAGTCAGGTGAAGTGGAAGCTATCTTGTCTCTACACCAGGGAAGTCTCTGTTGTCTTGTTTATGGTAAATCGTGATTGAGCAGTGGTAAAAATTGCTGTTTTGAAGAGCGCGCCGCAGCGCGTAGTGTGAAGCAGTCGCCCTCCGTTTCTGACGGTGGCGCCGCTGTGGCAATCGCAGCTTTGGTGTCTCCCTCTAGCGGGAAAGGGGAAAGGTTGCCTGTTCACGTGCATTTAAGGGGCGCTATGAGCTCGCCAGTGGGTCAGTCTGGGTTAGTTTCTCGACCCCAGCTTGCTAGTCTATCTCTCGTCCGCAATTGTTAGGCAGTTAGTGTCTGTCTGTCGTTCGGAGTGCTAGTATGTCTGTCGTTCGGATCAACCTTTAAAGCCGGCAAAATGAGAGTCTTTACACTCCGCCAGTAAGAGAACTCAGCGAGTGGTCGCCCGGTCGGGGCTTAGTTCCTGCATCTGCGTCTGCGCGTTAGGCCGCCAGTCTGCTCGAGTTTGCTCAGGCAATGATCATTGGCAGTTGGATCGATCGGTTGGTCGGTCGCGCACTGAGACACCAGATGATTTGAGCGTCGGCTCAAGTGAGTTCGCCACGTGAGTCCAGTGGGCCGCTTCGTATAGCGAGGGGTAGTGACTTCGCGGTCAACACGAGAGCAACAGGAGTCAATCCACGAAATCAGTCTGGCAGTTGCGAGCTGCGACGTCGTGAGACGGGAGATCTGCGAGCCTTCCTGCGTCCGTTGAAGCGGCTGGCAGCTGACGGTTCGGGAGAGCGATCTCGGGGTGCTGCGCCATGTCATCTCGAGAAATCGCAGTTTATTAGAAGTTAAGTGATTGGTGATATGTTGTTTGATTTACTCTTGTTAAATTCTACTTGTTTTCTTGGTGAGGTCACCAGCCGTTTTGCTTTGTGGTCGTCCAACTTTTCTTCTCCGTTTGCCCACTCGCGGGAAGGTGGTTGTTTATAAATTGGGTGCTCCGTTTTTCACTTGTGGAGTAGGGACGGATTACAGCCAGCTACGATTTAGGTTGTTCGGTAATCTCCCTAGCAATCTACCGTACGTTAGTAGCTGCCTCTGTCATGTTTGTCGGATTTGGTGTGTTAGCGAGTTTATTGCTTGTTGTGTAACGGCCTAATACCTGATAAATGTTTTGATCTTTGGAAACTTTCATATTATTGCCTATGATCTTGAGAGGCGGTAACTGTGTACTGTAGAGCATCTTAACTATTGTTTGGCCAACCTTGTGGAATTTTACATAAGATTGCATTTCATGGGCTTTTATTTCATTGATCATTTTAGTATATAAAGGTGGCACCCTTTCACCGTAAGACTTTTCTTAGAAGTTAAAATCAAGTTGCACTTTCGGTGGCAAGGCTAATATTTTAATTGTTAGTGTTTTGTACCATTTCCATCCCCCCCTGATGGGGGTGCATAGTTTGTGCACTTGTGTAAATTGTTAAAATTCTTAGTTTAAAGTAATCTGGTGTGTTGCAGATTTGCACCAGTGTAGTCTTTCAGAGGCTGTTGTGAGCGGTCATAACTACGGCCATGTCAAAATGGAGCGTGTAACGGAACTGAAATGATGGTGGGCTGACAGTAATTTGGAGCCCGCGCGTCGGAAACAGGCGCGCTTGTGTGAGACTGCCACGGAGTGCACCCTGATGCCATCTATTGGCGAAACTGGGAATTAGCGCTACCTGTCAGACAATGCACTAAGCTCTTGGAGTCAAATGTATTCTTTTTCTTTGTAATTATAAGTTATTACTGTATAATTTAATGTTGTAAAGCGCTAGTAGTAAATTATTATGACTGGTATGAACTCCAGGGTAGTAAATATAAATATTCTTAAATACTAAATGATTTAGGTAAAAAGGTGGTAGGAGAACGCCCCACTCTTGGTGATATGAGTGTAGCTAGGGGTAGCTGGAGACACAGGGACTGAACAATAGAATGGCTTGGAGAGTGTTGACGTGATCAGACGTGCGTAGCTGTGCTCACGCAAAAGTGATTGTGCAACAGAAAAGAGGCGAATATCGTCGCCGTTTTTGGAGTAAAACGCGACGAATGGTTGTTGACTGGGACTGATTGTAAGAGTTCCTGCGCCCAGACTTTATGGCGGACGTGCAGTAGCTTATACGAGTGCTACAGCTCGTAGTTCCAGCCGCCATTAAGGGCATGAGGCGTGAAGAGCTGCGTTAGCCACATGCATCTCACCACCAGCACCGACACTTCTACCCAAGGCAAGACTGCTTGCAATTGTTAAGTCGAACTTTGTATACATGTAAAAGGAGAATACCAGTTTTCTTTTATGCAAGTGCAGAGGACAGAATATAGTAATGAGTAAAATTACGACGCATGTTGTTCATTGTAAAGTGTAGTAACTTCAAACATAGTATAGTGAAATCAGACTGAGGCCACCATCGCCTCTTTCATTTACAATTCTTTTGGTTGTAGAATACTTTAGCGTATAAGAATGTTGAAAAGAGCAATGGTCACACCAGAATGAGTCGCCTATTTATACTTACTTAAATTTTTCTGAGTAACCTTTCAAGTAAAGTCACTTAACTAATTCTGTATCAATTGTCCAAAGAGTAATATCCAAAATCATTAAATAAGTTGAAGGATAGAATTTTGTTCACCCAAGTTGCATAAACTGTCTTGGTAGTAATTATCAAGCCAACTCACAGAAATTGAGAGAGTATTTGCTTTGTAGAATCGTCTAGAATGATCAGAAATAGTAATATTCAGAATTAAGTTTAAATTCAACTCAAGCCATTTCACTTTGAAACGAGCCAAAAATTGATTTATTCTTTTGCTCCTTCAGAGCTGGCGACCGTAGTTATAAGTATTTTCAGGAGGATTCGACGGTAAGTCTGCTGCTCTCGTCGTGCTGATAGGATTATCCACTGCTGCTAGCAGTGGTTATTGGATACATAAGCTCACTACCAAGTTACGTGGGTCAGGTAGACAGTGTTACCGTGTGAACTGTAGGGCACTGTAGGCCGTGGATCGAACCCGTTCAATCATCACAGCTCTTAGGGAAACAGTCCTAATAGGAGTGTACTAATCATTAGGTAAATACTGGCGAGTAACGGTCAAAAATGTATACGCAAGTGAATTTAGCAATGTCTACGTAGCACCTAGTTAATGTGGTGCAATGGCGAGGGTAGGAGTGGAGTAAAAGTGAGCTGAGCTTGTGGCCGCTGTGCTGTATTCAAATATTGACAACGTGAATTCACTACTACCTCTTACCATTAGGACTGAGCTATTTACAGTTAAAATACGTAGCAGTAAGCGCTAAGGCGTGACAGCTACAAGTCCGTATTGGTTTTATACATACGGAATTAGGAAGCGGGTCATTCCGTCAGTGGTGGGGGTTAAAACAACCGAGTCAGTTGAGAACATACCCCATTTACTGATGGAAAGATCGGCGGTTCGGTCGCAAGCGGCAAGGTTCTCTGCCCGAAAGCTCATACAGTCAAAACTTGTTAGTTTCTGCCTCAGAATAAATTGTAACTTTGATATTTAGAGGGTTCTTTCTGATTATAATTTTAAATCTGTTTCTTTTGAAAATGGTTTGTTAAAAGGAATTTGGTTATGCTTTCATCAGTTACTCCGTGGCAACTATTTCCAAGCTTACATAGTGTGATGAAATGTGTTAATGTTCTTGATAAATCGCTAGTAAATAAAATAAATTCTTAAGAATATTCTTTGAAAATAAATCACGGTTCAGTGATCTCAATCCGGCTTCCAGCATCTTATACTGACAGACAGATCGTGGTGACGCTCAGCCTGTAACTTCTGCCCGGATTTCATTAGTCTATTCGTCGTAGGATCTCCTCTTGATGATTGTATGCAGTCATGCTGGGAGGACCGGTGCCCACTCTACTTGCAAGACTGGCGTTCGGACTCCATCTCACTGCCTTCTGTTGTGCATCCATTAAACTATTGCCAGCTGTTGTACGATCTGTTGGCGTCTTGATCCCAACTTCGAAAGACAGCCATAAACTACTTGTGAACGTATTCTCCGCATGCGGCGTTGCGATACCACCTGAAATGGTACAAGGACTTTATACTCACTCAGTAGCCTCGACATACTCTCTCGTGGTCGTGCGGTAGCGTTCTCGCTTCCCACGCCCGGGTTCCCGGGTTCGATTCCCGGCGGGGTCAGGGATTTTCTCTGCCTCGTGATGGCTGGGTGTTGTGTGCTGTCCTTAGGTTAGTTAGGTTTACGTAGTTCTAAATTCTAGGGGACTGATGACCATAGATGTTAAGTCCCATAGTGCTCAGAGCTCGACATACTCAAATTATTCTTCCTGTGTGTGAGTGGGTTTTCCCTGCAATGAAAACAATTGAAAATCTTCTCGCATATGAGTGAAACTTGATTTAGCATAACACTCGGACATGTATCAATTTGATCTTCAGGAGGGCCTTACACAGTCTGTGTGCTGGTGCCGCCATGATCCACTGGCAGTGTGTTGAGGTGACGCAGTAGCCTCTTTGTGCAGTTCCGACATGCAATGTAAACACGTTGTGTTTCAGCATGTTTTCGTAACCGTTGCCAGCCTCTCCAGCTTTCTTCCTGGTTATGGTCCAGTGGCTACAGGGAAGCAGAATTATTTTCTTCAGAGAGTGGCCAAAAGTGTGGATACACAGAAAACACATTACCATACTTAATACGGTGTAAGAAACAGTTGGCTTTCCAAGACAATTTCCAGTCATCTTTGAAAGTTTAAATACAGGTCCTGTAAGGTTTTCAACAGAGTCGTATACCATTCTTCCTGCAAAATAGAGTAAAGTTCAGGTATCAATGACGGAAGTGGAGAGCAATGGCACACCCTTCTCTGTATAGCAGATCACAAATGTTTCTTAATATTGAGATCTGGTGAGTGTGGTGGTAAGAGATGATGCTAAAAATCATCCTTGTGCTCGCTAGATCAGGCCTTGGTGATGCGACCTATATGGAAAAGTGTACTGTCGTCTGGGAACACAGCACCATCATTGTGGAACTGTCATAGTACCATGAGACGGACCTGTCAGCCAAAATAGCCACATAGTTCTTGGCAGTAACGTCACCTTGCATTTAGTAACAACCTTTATTGCGTTCGGTTGAGGTACAGCACTTCCCACTTGCTTCAGCGTAAGTGTAGTATTTTCTCTTTTTGTGAAATTAAATAGGACAAGTATCATATATTACTCTCATACAGTATGAAAGTAGGGCTATGAATAGGATACAAGATTCGTCTTACGGTATGTAACAGCTCAGATTAAACTTCATCCTGCCGTGCTTTATCTTTTGTATCGGGAAAATGCAGGACTGCCTCTTCAACTAAGCCACGACCTGTTCCTCATCGATCATTGTTGCTGCTGTGTTCACATGGATGACGGTGTTGCTCCACATATTTCTAAAATGACATGTGGGGGAATTTATATTCTATACGTGGACTAAAATGATGCTTAAATTGATTACACTTTTTGATATAACTATATTTATTGTATTTATCTGATAACAAACTTTGGAAGCATGTTAGACTACACACTGCCAGTGTCTCTTTTTGGCCTAGCCATGATACTGCTTTACAGGCTTGTCCATTGTCAGCATCCAGCAATAATTATTGCACTTACTTGTCTCTTACCTCGTCCAGCAGCCTCCTCGCAAGCTGTTCTTCTATTTATTTCCTCACAACCTGTTCCTCTTCTATTTGGCTCCATACATCGCCTCCCACATCGCACCCTTTCCCTCTTCCGTGTGCCTTCAAACACCCTCTTCCTTTTCTTACCTTCTGATCTTTTTCCTTCCCCCTTCCTGCCTGCCCACCTACTGCCCCCTCTCCCCGCCCTCTCGTTGTTCTCTTCCTATGTCACTCCAACACCAGTGGCAGCTAGATGGTTCTTAGGCTCATAGTTCCTCTTTCCAGACAATGTAGTGCGTACTAATTTTACATAAAATCGATACAGTGGTTTAGGATCAAATGTGGAATTTACGTGCATAACACACATTAACTCACCTTTATGTATGTACTAGCTGAACACCTGGCTTTGCCCAACGTGCTTTTCTCGGATGAGAGCAGATTCAATCTGAGTTGTGATTCTAGACATATCACCACATGGAGAGATGTGGGAACACGAACACTGTCGAGCATGATCGTTTTGGTGGTCCAGGTGATACGGTGAGGGGAGGCATCAAGTTGCTTGCGTGTTCTGATCTCCAAATCTTTGAGCACCATACACTCACAGCTCCACGTTATGGTGACACTGTACTGTCTCCTCATGTGTGTCTTATTCCTGGAATTTAATTTATTTTTACCTATTTTCTTGTTTTCCATCACTAATACATATTTGATACTCTGCAGAGAAACACTTGGACTAATTCTCAAAGAATTAACACGAATCTTTGTTTTAGAAACTGTGTTCTGACTGTAGAAACACGACCTTCGCGAGATTTCTAAGTACAAAGACACACTTTATCATCGCCGAAAGCACTTCGAAACGGGTTATTCTGACACATAGTATTTTGTATTCGGGCGTCTGCAGCTCTTAAAAGGCATCGAGTTGAGAATGATTCCGATGACAGCTGGTAAAACTGTTGTTTTATTAATACACAACCGGTTTCAAGGCCTACGGCCGCATCATTATTACGTACTGTACTTAATCGTACAAACAATCAAAATTAACCGCAATGCTACGGTGCTTTAATTCTAATTGATTCTTTAACGTGAACTGTGCATTTTATTTTTTCATTTAAAATTTTCTACTTCAGCTAATATATTCAAAACATATCTTTTTCTTTTTTTATCAATTATTTTTAACTTTCCAAACGAATTGTGACGCTGTGACTGAACTCGAGTAAGTGCGTTGTTAATGCAATTCGGGTATTATTTAAGTTGAGGTGTTCTTGAAATCTTTTTCGAAATGACTACCGGTTTGCTCTATATATTTCTTAGGGCAATCATCGCATGTAGTGCAGTATACACCCGCTTCATTATATTTATTGACCTCAGCTTTCTTCTCATGCCTGAGTTTACTATCGAGACGCAAAGAAGTAAAGTAAACTGGAATGATGTTTTTAGCTCTCATACATCCAAATATATTTCCGGATACTGTATCCAAATATGAAATCTGCTAAAAGTAGCTTCTCTTCGCAAAAAAGAAGAAAGTCAATTCTTGAATATACTAGAGGATGTACTAATATTTATAAACAAAAAAGCAAATACACAGTTCATGTTGAATAATCAATTAGTTAAAAAGCACCATAACAATCTTGATAATTTTGATCGTTATACGGTTAAATATTAGTACGTAATAAAATTCAAAGAGGGAGTGTCCCAGTTCTCCTAGTCGTGAGTAAATGCGTCACACCATCAACAAGATAGTTTGTGTTCCGCCAGCCTGTTAGTCCGTCTTATTCGCTTGTAAGAGCTGCTTGTTGCCTTCCCAACACTGTGTTGCACTGCCGTCTCACGGTAAGAAACTGTAACTTTATACTTTTCCACACAGTAACTTGCATTGTGCCCCGACTAATGATGTAGTAGTGAGTGTTTTTCACTGCCAATCCGGCATTTTATTTTAAAAAAATTTGCATCCTATCACTATAAATTATTTTTGCTTTTTTAGATGCAGGCAAATTTTAAAGCAAGGATCTATAACAATAGGAACCATCTATAACAATAGGAACAACCCACCAGAAATTTTTACGACATTAATGGATCACATCTTTATCACCCTACGCTCGTCAGTGTAATGTAGAATACATTCGCTGAATAATATATGTTGACTATGTGCGATTGATAACCTATGAACTTTTAATATTGTGGATATATTGTAGATGTTACTTATATTAATTTTAATATCCACAAGTTTGGGACGCTACATATTATTCTTTAACATGTGGTTTGCACCTGATTATTCGGCTTCTGGCTGCGAAACCTAATAAAACAACAATTTTACCATCTGTCAGTGAAATTCTTCTTAACGGCGTGGGTTATTCTGAATGTCAGTGAATAAAAGAAATTACGCTCGTAAATGAACATTACAAGCGTTTTGATGCCTTTCGCAGCCACATTATTTGCTCGCCAGCAGTTGGGACTTCTAGGAGGAAGCGCCAAAAGCAACAGCAAGAGGAAGAGCCCTGTGACACGGCGCGAACGATGCTCTGTGTATTGGAATTCCCACCGCGTGTTGACAACTCCGGGCACGGCCGTTTATCGGAGGCAAACTCGGTAATGTGTTTAGGGGCGCTTGGCGTGCAAACACCATAAATATTTGACAAGGAGCCGGCCGCTCAATAAATCTATCGCGTCTGTCCGCAATCGAGCGAATATTATTAGCAGGTGTTCGGCAGTGTTGGAGTGTCTTGCGTCACTCAGGCTAAGTCGATTGCGCTCCTGTGTTTGAGGTCAAGAAAACACTGCTGCGTTAAGTTATGCGGCGTGAATATAAATTTAGTCCTCTTTAGGATATATTCTACACACCGTAAAACAATATTTAAGAACGCCTCTGAAGAATTTTCGTTATTCGTGCTGTCTCTGTTTACGCTATGCATCTTAGTGTGATAACTTGATCTTTCCTAAGAAGTTCCAAAATATTTTTATCAGTAGCGGCTGTTTTACGTATTCCAATCTTGGTATTTCTAGGTATATACTGCAGGTCAGTTACAGCGTCTTTCGTAGATCAAATATGATATTGAAATTGATAACACAGCAAATAATTCGAGCATATTAAATTATGAAATTTACTATGCACTGAAGGATGAGAATCCTGTTATTGTACCCACCTTTGACCGCTGTACAAACACACAACTGGGTGATATCGACACAGTCGCATCTGCATTATAATTTATTGAAACTTCTCAAAGAAAATTGTCGCCAAGCGTAAATCCTGCTACACACTGATCAAATGTCTTCGGGCAACTAGTAGTGGGCATTAATATGAGGTGTGTCGATCATTCGTCTCATCGTGGCTTGTACCCTGCTGGAAACACTTTCAGGAGGGGACTAATCCCACAGACAAACCATCGGCCCTTCAGTTTATTACCTACTTTGTGAAAGTCCTCGAAAGGATAATCTTAAAACCACAACGACAACCAGTCGCCATGCAGCACTTAATTAGAGCAGATCAGTTCACCTTTGAAACCATGATTATCGGCGGAACTTTAACTACTGCGCTTTACGGAATATATAATGTACGACATGAATGGATCGAACTATACTGCGGTTGCTTTCCAGGGCGTCGAAAAAGCCTACGGCCAAGTGTGGAAGAACAAACTGGTCGTCAAACGTAACCTCTAAGGTTCGATACCGGATTACTGCATCAAAATTGTTGCTGTTTTCTCCAAGGACAGCGCGTCTACGTCAAGTTAAACTGGCAACGCTCCAGCACGCTACAATTACAAGAAGGCCTACGACAAGGGTGCGTCCTCTCGCCATTGCTTTTTATACTGTAAGAGAATAACATGTCGGTGCTCCCGCATGTTGTCCTCGAGCTGTTGGCGGACGACACCGCGTTATTAACAAGTAGTCGACGCATCACCACGCCAGTTTGGCGCCTCCAGCAGAAGCTCAACATCTCAGAACAATGGGCAACGGCACTTCGTATAAAACTTAATGCAAAGAAGATGAGGACAATTTTGCTTACCAGACGACGACCTAATTTTCGTGACACCCCGGTTACAAAACAACATTACAGTCCCTTAGAGTGGTCACGTCCATTATTTAGGAGCCATAATTAATAAGAAACTACTCTTGAAGGAACATGTCAACGCTAAAAATGCTAAAACGTTGTACCCTCTCTTAACCAGCACTCATATGCCTGTCACCACAAAATTGAAGCTATAACGAGCAACGGTACTGCCCTCATGTCATATGGCTGCTCCTGCTGGGCATCACAAGCTACACTAGCATTAAACAACTACAGGGGCTGCAAACCAGCAGTCATCGGTTCAAATCTCCTCGATGAGTTCGGACGAGGGATCTCCACTGAGGACTCGACATTGACTGCATCCGGAATACCATCAGTAAGACAACACCTAAGCTCCTGGACACCACTGAAGGCCTCCAGCCACCATCCGCCATCTGGACTACATCGGATCTGTTGCCTCACAACGTTGGCACCGCATTCATGTACCACAGGCCGCCGAAGCTCTTCAATAAGGAATAAAAACATGTAGAGTCACCATTACAGAAGGATGATGGACCCAGAGTTGCAGTCCTTCCTACGAGTAAATAAAGAGGATAATACCCATTTTCCTTTCCATCCAGCCCAGCCACACAGTAGTAGCACTTCTCTTAGACCATACATGAGTAAGGACAGTTTCATGAGGTGTCTGAATGTTTGTGGAGGCGTGGCAGCCCATTCCTCGTCAAGAGCTAGAAACCTGGAATAGTGATCAATTTTATTGCTCATGAAAACCACACGTTTATGTTATATCACCATACAGCGAGACCTTCGGAGGTGGTGGTCCAGATTGCTGTACACACCGGTACCTCTAATACGCAGTAGCACGTCCTCTTGCACGGATGCATGCCTGTATTCGTCTTGGCATACTATCCACAAGTTCGTCAAGGCATTGTTGGTCCAGATTGTCCGATTCTTCAAGGGCGATTCGGCGTAGATCCCTCAGAGTCGTTGGTAGGTCACGTCGTCCATAAATAACCCTTTTCAATCTATCCCAGGCGTGGTCGATAGGGTTCATGTCTTGACAACATGCTGGCCATTCTAGTCGAGCGATGTCGTTATCCAGAAGGAAATCATTCACAAGATATTCAAGATGTGGGCGCGAATTGTCGTCCACGAAGACGAATGCCTCACCAATATGCTGCCGATATGGTTGCACTACCGATCAGAGAATGGCATTTACGTATCGTACAGCCGTTACACCGTATTCCATGACCACCACATAATGTCATCTCAAACAGCAGGGAACCTCCACCTTGCTGCACTTGCTGTATAGCGTGATTAAGGCGTTCAGCCTGACCGGTTTGCCTTGAAACACGTCTCCGAACGTTATCTGGTTGATGGTATATGCGACACTCGTCGCTGAAGAGAACGAGAAACGAGATGCCAATCCTGAGTGGTCCATTCGGCATGTTGTTGGACCCATCTGTACCGCGCTTCATGGTGTCGGGAATGAAGTTGCCATCATGCAGCCTATTGCGCACAGTGTGAGTCGTAACACGAGGTCCTGTGGCTGCACGGAAAGCATTATTCAACATGGTGGCGTCGCTGTCAGTGTTCCTTCGAGCCTTAATCCGTAGGTAGCAGTCATCCACTTCAGCAGTAGCCCTTGGGCGGCCTGAGCGAGGCATGTCATCGACAGTTCCTGTCTCACTGTATCTCCTCCATGTCCGATCAACGTCACTTTGGTTCACTCCGCGACGCCTGGATACTTCCCTTGTTAAGAACCCTTCCTGGCACAAAGTAACAACTCGGAAGCGATTGAACAGCGTTATCGACCGTCTGGGCATGGTTGAACTACAGACAATACGAGTCTTGTACCTCCTTCCTGGTGGAATGACTGGAACTGATAAGCTGTCGAACCCCCTCCGCATGATAGGCACGGCTCATGCATGGCTGTTTACATCTTTCGGCGGGTTTAGTGACATCTCTGAACAGTCAAAGGGGCTGTGTCCGTGATACAATATCCACAATCAATGTCTCTCTTCAGGAATTATGGGAGCCGGAGTTATGCAAAACTTTTGCTGATGTGTGCATATTGAACACGCTGGGAGATGGACTCCTTCCCTGATTTGTATTTGTAAAGAATCCCCATACAGTGAACAGGTCCATACGACTGGGTGCAGGTAATCAATAATTACAAAGCGGTTGACAGCCAGCACAAACAGAATTACACGCCACATAAAGTGCAGTCAGTCGGTTGTTCAACCATATTATTCTGAACCCAAACATGATGGCGTTCCCGGACAGAGAGTTTCTCCCAACATGCATCCATAAAGAAGGAATCACTGAACTGGAACCTGTCCGCCTCTGTAGGTAAGTCGTCAGCGTGTCTGACTGCTATGCAGAGGACACGGGTTCGATTACTGGTCCTGCCAAGGATTTCCCTTTGTTGAGGGCTTGGCGACGGGTGAACTCAACCCCGCGATTACAATTGAGACTATAATTGAATGAAAGTGACAGTTGAAAGCAAGTGTAAGAGCGGTGCATAAGACATCCAATAGCCCCATTGGCAGAAGGTGTCACGGTGGACGGTCACTCCAGACTGGCCCATCAGGACCTAAGCGCGGAAATTTTCTTACTTCGTTTTGCTGATATGAAACACTAAAGGCCAGTCGTCACCTATGATAGCCTACAAATAACTAATAAACATGAACAAAAATGCTCAATTGCACTGCTGTTTGGTGAATTTCATTGTTAAATAAAACTTGTATAACCGTCGACTAGTTTCCATGCAAGAAATACCATTTTCTCTCTATCAAGAAATCAACAGTATAACCATATCCTAGGTGAGATACCCTACATGACCACCCTTTATTTAACAATACGTATGGCTTCGTAGTACTTACTCCTCCAGGTATTTTGACGACGTGGCAGCTTCCTGTATTTATCACAAATACTTTAATTAAAAGCCGTCTTGCTAATATTCTTTGTTCGTGGCCCTACAGAACAAGTATGCACATTTAAAGAGAACCGCCATTCGGAGAAAATAAGGTTCAAAAAATGGTTCAAATGGCTCTGAGCACTATGGGACTTAACATCTGAGGTCATCAGTCCCCTAGAACTTAGAACTACTGAAACCTAAACAACCTAAGGACATCACACACATCTGTGTCCGAGGCAGGATTCGAACCTGCGACCGTAGCGGTCGTGCGGTTCCAGACTGAAGCGCCTAGAACCGTTAGGCCACACTGGCCGGCTGAAAATAAGGTCCAAGTTATGTATTTTAGGAGCCACACTCTCTTCTGGGCAACAGTAAAGTCAGAAAGTTTGAGGAGACTATTGCCCCAATTAATCTCTACTTACATTATTCACTGTCTTCTTCGGGAAATACGTAAAATATTTATTGCCGATTATCAGTCAACCCATCAAATACCTGGGTGTAACAATTTGAGGGAATATGCAATGGAATGATCACATTGGTTCAGTCATAGGTAAAGCAGGTGACCAAGTAAGGTTCGTTTGTACGATACTGGGAAAGTGCAGTCGGTCTGGAAAGTAGGTTGATCACAAAATACTCGTGTCACATATTCTGTAATAGTGCTCAAGTCTGTCGGACCTACACCAAACACGACTACCAAGGGATAACGTATGATGGAGTACAAAGGCGCGCGACCTTCATGTAAACTCGATGAGATTTATGCAGTTGTTGGAAACATCGCTAGAAAAATTGGTCACTTGCTACACAAAAATTCTCATTCAGTGAGGCGTTTCGGGCGCAGCCCGTCCTCGGGACATCAAATATAACTCATCTGAGTACTGATGCTGACGGCTGACTTGCGTGAGCCCGCACTTTGTGTGAAGAAAGTTTTAATAGCCATGATCATATTCAAAACTTTCTGTCCCGATGACTGGTTTAAACAGTCAAGACTGTCAGTTTCTGGTCTCGAAAAAAAAAAGTTGTTGCTATACGTCAAGGTTCATTTCAAAAGTCCTGTTTTTATTCACCTGTCTGGAACTCGCTGCATACTATGTCAACATAGCATGTGTGATACAGTCATAAGAGAAGAGGATGTACAACAACAAGATCGTTTTGAAGAGCTGAAGATGAGGGTGTTAACTATTGAAACCGGACATCAGTAGTAAATAGTACTGAATGCGATATTGGTTATTAAAAGTTCCTTTACACCAAATACACATCCCTCCTTCCCGTCTCTGCTTGTGAAAAATTTAGATAAATTTTTATGAAGACTTCTCTTTTCGATGTTTTAATGATGGTCTGCACCCTACAGGCGTAAATAAGTAAAAATTTTTGAACACTAAGTGATCTGTTATTCTAGCGACGTTTTCAGCGCAGTAGTATAAGTCTCCTGAAGTTTGACATAGGATACTAGACAGATAGAAAAACTAATCATATTAGGTTAATTTAACCAACGGCGGAACATCACAGCAGTTCTTAAAAACTTGAAATAGCAGAATCTAGCAGACAGACGTAAACGATACCGTGAAATCCTTCTTAGAAAAGATCCAAGAAATAACTTTAAGTAAAGAGTTTAGTAACATGCTACAACTCCCTGTGCAACGATTCCAAGGTTCGACTAATTATATTGCAGTAGATGCATTAAATCCATCGTTATTCCTGCGCACCATACTCGAATGGAACGGAAAGAAACCCTGTAATGTGATACAATGGGAAATATCTTCTGCCATACACTTCACGATGGTTTACACAGTGAAAAAAATCTGGTAGAAGAAGTTAGGGCTCATTATTCTGCAATAGTGCCGCCGCGTTTGGGATCCTCGTCTGATAAGAATGTCAGGAGACTTTGAATGACATTATAAATGGGCTGCTGTGATAATAAGACGTCTGTGTAATCCATACATGTGTGAAACTCTGGTGTGGAAGGAACATCAAGAGAAACGTCTGGATAAAATAGGTCGTTATTCTCGCGGAACCTACAAGCAGATTTAGAAACCTGTACTCGAATACGCTTGTACAACAGATCTGCTAGCTTTGTTGTGGAAAGCATGTAATCGGCATTAGAAAAAGGCGTAACGGATTTCGCTCATTACAAATTTTATAGCTTACACTCTCTCCTAACGGGAACGGCATATGCAAGAGACGTACTGAAACTAGTATGAGTCACACGCGTCAATGACTGTACAGTGGATTACAGAAATCAATACTTCTGTAGCTATAACTACTTTTCTGTAGTTTACAAACGACAAGCCAGAAGGACTTGAATAAATTCTTATGTGGAATTACCACTTTATAGACGTTTCATAGAGATTTCAGTTTCATAGAACCACGTTTGTCCTAGAATTCATGAAATGTTGCAGTCGTGGACCAAACGCAAAGAGGCAGTAATTTTGGGAACACTGTTTTTCCTCCACAACTTGGCTCGCTGCTCTGTACTTTTCCTTGTACTTGAACTCCGTGCGTGCCTCTTCTGACGTTTGGAGGTGGCTGGCTATCGGTTCCCACCTCACCCAGTTTCTTACGATCATTGTTACAAATAAAAAACTTTGATATTTACATTGGTTCACATGTAGGCCAAAGCAAACAAAAAGACGGAAAAGGAATTTTCGTCTGAAGTTACATAACCCTAGGATGTTTATGATAAATCTGTTTCCTAAAGATAGATAAGTAGACCCTGTTCCATTTTAAAACATTCCGGTAACTTGTAACAGTTTTCTAGCAATGTGACTCTGTGGTCACAACTGCATCGCCTATCAACATCCTCAGACACTTACCTACCACACTCTCAAGGGATGGCAATAAGCTTTTATCAGTGATTAAATTAAAGTAAATAAAATTAATCTTGGTCACTGATGAGTGTGCATATGTGTGTATCAGTTTTATGTGGAAGGATGTGAGATACTAAATAGGCAACGAAAATACATAGCTATTGAGGTATTTTCCCTTACTCTTGTGAATCGGTTAGTTCGACTAAAAGGCGACTAATAAATGCCAAGATGGTGGTTTCGGTTAAGAAACTTATTAGCAGCCTAAAGCCTTTCATTCTCTGAGTAACACCTGCAAGGTGGAGTCGCCCATTAGAAGGCGCCAGTATAAAGGAACTAAATTTCCATGGGCGGTTCCTCCGAATCTAAGTGTTCATCTTTCCTTTATAACCTCTGTTTTTATATGTTCGTATGGTTCCATATCGCTTTGTAGTACTGACTTGTATTTTTTTAACGAAGAAACGAAAATTCACCGTTTATCTTGCAATCAGATGGCATTCTGCATTTTTATACATTTATCGTAACTTGTGCCGAGTGTTAACACTGTTCAAGCTATTGTACATTTCCATAACAAATTTATCACAACGCAGCGGTGTGTGCGCTGTTGTGAAATTTCATTGAAGATTAACACTTTGGGCCAAACCAGGTCTATAACCAGCTTCTTTTTTTTTCTTTCCTACTCAGTAATTAATTTCAATTTGAAGAAAGAAGAACTTAAAATCAATTCTGTCCACTGAATGTAAATTTTTTCTGCCATAACAATAATAAAATTTACCACTTGCGAAAAAAGAAAAAGGTTTCCTTGCCCTGTAGCTAAACTTATCGATTGGTACTAATAATGCCTTCTTCGAGAGGACTGTAAAATTAAAACCACGGTATGACTGTTTCCTCTTCCGAAAATATTACACTTCATTTTAAAACGAGAAAGTAATGGAAACGAAACCGGAATGCTTGTATCTCTTTGTTATCCTTTCTTTATTTCCAGATGTCCTCAGTGCTTATTACAGGATTATTCTACTGAGGAAATTTGCATAATTTTTCTTGTAGTTGTAATCCGTCTGAGGTTAGGGTATTGTAAGGTACTCCCATTAATCTTCCTTGTTACTCTTCCCTTCTGCGAAAATATAGTGCACCATGCAATAAACAGCGCCTGACTTCGTCTTTGGGTACGGAAATGCACCTGGAGCCAGAACATCTGTTGGTGTGAAGGTGTTGGGAGATGTCTTGTTGATGATTACCAGCTTCAATCGGACTAAATATCAAACCCTCTGAGCTACACAAGCGCCACTGACGACGCGACCGCATTATTTGCGCCAGCACCTTATCTTCTACCTCCAAAGCTTTACAGAAGTTCTGCTGCAAAACTTACGGAAGTAGCAGTCCTGGAAGTAAGGAGAATATGAGATTCTGGCGGACGTAAAGCTTCGAGGGCGGGACATGTTTGGGTATCTCAGATGGAAGAGCGCTCTCCCACGTACAGTTGTCAAGTGCCAGGAACTTTTAGTGTGCAAGTTGTTACAATTAATCTGGGGAGGGGGGGGGGATCCTTGTAAACAGCAGCATCTGAAAGGAATAATGTTAGTGCTGTTGACATTATGTGTTTTGAGTAGACCATTGCGTACATCGAACGTTACTCTGATTCCCGTCGAAAATTAGACGTCAAGTTTACACACTTAGTTTAATTAGTAATTCAGTCAAATACATGGTATACAGAGCCCAAGGGTTGACCGGTGAGAAGATACGGAACAAATAAGGTCTTATTAACCTGTCCGGAAACATATGATTCCCAGGCTACATACCATTTATTCAATCACAATTTGTTACAGAGACTGCGTCCTAATACGCGCTGTACCATGCAGACACAGTTACGGTAAGCATGGTGGTACTGTTCCATATATGTCATGCCGTAGCGCCGTCACCTGCCATACTAATTATTAATGTTGCGTCCGATTCACTTCTTTTGCTGATTCACCTAGTAGTGGATGTGATACGGCTTAGTACTCAATGGTTTCTTACTAGAAACGAGAGCTTGCCGACATGGTCTTTACTTACGGAAAGGCAAATGGCAACGGGCGTCAGGCAGCAAGGTTGCATCAAGAGACCTATCTCCGTCGAACAACAATAGCATTCAATGTTTGCAACGTGTTTGCCGTTTGTCTGAGACAGGGTCGTTTCTGGAAGCAGGAAACATTGAAGGTGGTATGTGATTAGCACTGTGGAAGGTGACCGCCGTGTCAGTACCAGGCAGTAGGTCCGCCAGTACAGGGAAAGCCACACAGCCGTGTTGAACAGTCTCAATGAGAACAGTTACTACACTTATCACTTAAGCGTGTGCAGCGTTTACTAGCGACAGACTTTCCACATCGGGAGCAGGCAACTACGATTCCGGGATTTCTGTCATCCTTCCTATTCATAGATGAGACCACCGTTATAGTATCTTCAACTTTCATAACAGCCACCTGCGGGATAGTATGCGAAACACCCATGGTATGGTGACAGCGAACCATGAACATCGGTGCAGCCGGGATGTGTGTTCCTGGATAATTGGAAACCGTATTTTGGGACGTCACCTAAGAGGCCGGAACTATCGGCATTTCTAGCGGGTGAGTTTACCTCCCCTGCTGGAAGAAGTGCCATTGGTGGTTCGAAGGGCTATGTGGCTGCTACATGATGGTGCTCCACCCCACTTCGCCGTTAACGTCCGGACGCATTTCAATCGTGTCTTGCCTGGTCGATGGATCGGACGAGGGGGTCCAGTTGCATGGCCTGCTCGTTCACCGGATCTCAACCTGTTCCATTTCTTGTTATGGGGATATCTCAAAAGTATCGTGTATGCCCATTCCAGATCTGGAGACGCTGGAGCAGCGTATACATGCTGACATTGACACTGTTCGGATGCAGCCTGGCCGATGCGAACGTGTGAGACAGAATGTGCTACGGCGCTTACACGCATGCTTCGAGGCACTTGGAAACCGTTTCCAGCACAGACTGTAACTGTTGCTGCATGATGCAGCGCTTATTAGACAGCAGTCTCTATGACAATCTGTGACAATTTAGAATTGAATAAATGGTCTCTAGCATGGAAACCATGCATTTCCGAACATAGGTTCATTAGACCTGTTTTGTTCCTTATCTCGCATCGATTAATCCCTAGAGTTGGTATACGGTGAAAAAAGTCACCTTGTATATTTGTAGATACTCCAGGTTGTTAGTCGACAATACTGTTTATTGTCGCAAAATGAGGCCGCTTGAACCTGCAGAATACACTGGCGACCTCTGGATTAAATTATAAGAATCATTGTCTTAAATACATTTATTTAAATTCATAAGTCATTTATTGACAAGGTGCGTATGTCTCGTTAGTGCGCTCGTTGGATATGACGGAGGCTGAAAAATGTGTGATGAAGAAATTGTTTTTGTTATTTAATTGTATTTTGCCATACAACTTGTGTAGTCATCTACATGTTCTATTTTCAAGCTATCGTGATTACAATTAGTTGTGTTTCACAGGTCTAGACCTGTAGGGAGGTTTCAAAGTGTTGCTTGTCCACCTGGAGCATACACCATAACGACCTCTGTATGATAGCGAACAGAACCTGCGGACGAGCTGCATAGAATGTAATGGCATTCTGAGTTTCTGGCAGTTAAACTTACCGCTGATAGTTTTTTCCCTCTTCTTTAGGTTTCTCCGGGCAGCCACAGAACTCGTAAACAGCCGAAGACAGATTGACCTCATCCATCAGCAGCCGCATAGGGCCCTCGGTCTTCCTTTCTGAGCGTCGTTTACCAGAGTCTACTTCCCAACTGTTACAGCAGTTTACTTTTCAGAAGAATGTACTCAACGATGTTCATCCCTCAGCGAGTCGAGAGAAAAACGAAATGTCGGTACGTGAGGAAGAATACTGGGCTCCTGAACAACAGACGTTGTATTACTCTGTTTCTTATTCATTTAGCTTATGTACATTTAGAGTTACACGACGTTAGATGGATGAAATTTGATACACTCATGTCAGAAGCACAATACCCTTATTATTACAAAGATACGACTACTTATTTAAGGAAATTCACAGCATCTGTAAATATCTTTCAGATTAGTGAAGCTAAAAAGGTTATTTAGCTTATCATTGATCACTTACACGTCCATCGACTGACACCTCCAGTCTCACCCCTCGGTGAAATTAACGTTTCTCAATTTGCACAGGCAGGCAAGAGTAATTTCATATGATGTCGCGTGGAGGGCGCAAAAGACGGGCCCTCCTGTGACTCACCGGTTGCAATTACAGAGTTCACATGTCCACAGAGCGAGCGTAGTCTAGTGCGCATGTTCTCAACATCGCACTGGGCTAGTCACTTGATGCTAGGACGACACTACTTGTTTACGGTTTGCGGGAAAAGCAACACTTTAATATTACACGTCTTTGTCTGGTTTAATGTACGTTTCTGGACGCCTGAGTTGTACTAACAGCTGTGTTTCTGTGTCGTCGTTGCTACGAACGTAAAGGGAAATTCATGGAAGGAAGACCATAGATATGTACAATAAATGAATGATTGTAAATGTCGTATTGGCAGGAGGCACTTTATATGTTGAAAAATAATGAGACACAGTATTATAAAAATTTGTAGAGATAATTTGTGCGATTTTATGCCCACGTGTTTCAAAGACAAGAGCTAGATTAATCTGCAAGTATGTTCGAGCAAACTGCCAGTCAGTGTGTACTCTATGTATTGATGCCATTGTGTACTCCAAATATTGATGCTATTTTCACGTGCATATAAAATTTATACATGACAGTATAATTCCGTACAGTTTATTCAATTTCTCAAACACTTGTTCCCATGCACGTATTTCTGTATGAGACAGTTCCCTATACAGTGTCACTGTAAAGTAATTACAACAGATTCGACAATATGAATCAGTGCAACAGAAAACCTAAAAAATTATTTATTACTCTCGCTTCCTTTATTATTCCAAAATTCGAGCTTGTATGTCTTTGCGTAGTGTACGGTTCTACTTTTCTGACAAGACGGCGAAAAAATGCTTTGTATTTTATTTATCTGTAAAAAGCAAAAGTGTAAATAAAGAAAAACTGAAAATAATAATGGACAAGCAGGAGGTGCAAATCACTTACCCTATTTACTGTAACAGTCACATTGTTGCAAATGTGTTGCTTTTTCCTAACACTTTGGCGCCGTCTACAGCGTCATTGTAACGTAATTAATTAGAACAGATATTCGATAATATGAACAAGTGAAACAGAAAACGTAAAAAAAAGAATTATCTGTCATTTCTTATCCTGTTATCGAAAAAACCGCAAATGAAGTGGAATTTGAGCTCCGATACTGTGGTGGAAAAGCAAAATATCATTTCCCTTCACATCTTTAAGCCAACTTCAGTTCCTGGTATGGAACTGTTAAGATTTCTGTAAATGGGTACATAATTTCACGGCATTTCTGCAGTCGATTTGTCTGAGAAACGAAGTAATAACACGCAAATTGCGTCGAGCAGTAGACGGGCTAAAATGCGCCGTACCAGAATCACGTGACTTGACCTGCAGGAGATATTGGGGCTAGAGTTCTCGGTCTGCGGATCCGAATTCTCATTCCGAAGGTATTTGTACTCTTCTTGGCAGTAGGTGGCTTTGAGCCTCATGGCTCAAAGCGGTAGCGGAAATCGACCTCATGTCGGGGTGGCCTAATTAATACCAAGAACTAACATTCATGAAACTGTAGAAAAAAAAACATGAAAAATTTGTCCGCAAGCGAGCCGATTACGAGACAAATGCAAATGCTTGGTTTCTAGCCGTCGTCGACTTCAGTATCACATATCGTCCTATTTGGTAGAAACGTATTGGAAATGTAAACTTTTCGATTATGTCCCCATCCAAACAGGCTCAGATTTCATCCATGGCACATAGTTGGGGAGTGTGGTAGATGCACTGCCATATTCTGCTGCTGACGAAATACGGCAAATAACGCCCCAGTAGGGCTGAAGAAGAACATGTCGAGCAGTTGCTTTACCTTGAGCTCAGTCCGCAGCTCGTGGTCGTGCGGTAGCGTTCTCGCTTCCCGCGCCCGGGTTCCTGGGTTCGATTCCCGGCGGGGTCAGGGATTTTCTCTGCCTCGTGATGACTAGGTGTTGTGTGATGTCCTTAGGTTACTTAGGTTTAAGTAGTTCTAAGATCTAGGGGACTGATGACCATCGATGTTAAGTCCCATAGTGCTCAGAGCCATTTGAACCTTGAGCTCATCTGACTACAATCCTCTGGATTATTCTGTCTGGAGCGTGTCAGGCGTAAAGTATACAAAACACTCGTTAACCTGTAAGTACACGCAGGTGGTCTGTGCGATCACGGAGGCTTTTTCTCATTACTGCAGTGTCTTACTTCTTCGTACCCTTGAGAGACCATGATAAGTCATTTGGTATGGTGTACCTGGTATTTTGACAATATCACTTCCCGTTAGCTCACAACAAACAGTTTTAGGATATCGTGGACCAGACGCGTACACGTGTGTCAGTTTGTTATTAGTTCCGCTTAGTTTATTCCCGTGCGCGCATGGATGCAGTGCTGGTTTAGTATTAGAACAGACGGTCTCTTGCTTGATACCTTGTTTTATTTTGTAACTACTGTAACTGCATCATGTTATATTCTCACGAGGTATCTGACTGAGCAAGTGCTGGCTGAAAGTGAAGCTGATGATTCCGAAGATAGAGAATTCGATTTGGAAGATATCCTCGATCCAGAATGTAAAAATGATCTCGACGCCGAACAAGAAGCATCGCCTGACAAAACAGGAGACACTGTGGTGCACATAGTACAATGCTTGACGGCAAACGCGGAACAGTATGGAAGTCACGTGCACAGCCAAAGAACCCGCCCACACGTTCACATAATGTCATAACTTATTTATCGGTTGTGAAAACTACTGAAGAGAGTGGTATATATCCTCTACAGTGTTGGAAACTGTTTTTTGTTTAACCGTGCTAATACGTACGCTCAAAGAATCCTCTGGAATTTTTCTAGGGAGAGAAATGAAGGGGGAATGAAGGCATTACTGGGATTGATGGTGTAATGCCTGCCCGTCGACTGAGCTTACAAGGTTTGTAGCGAACAGATGGCACGTGGATTGAAATGTTTTATTTCACCACGGATATAAACAGCTTTCGTGCTCTGGTTCGGTACCTCATACTCGACAGTAAAGAGACAAGGCGAGAGAGAAACAGATCATATGGCGGCGATAAGACAAGTTTTCTGTCCTGAAACTTCCTGGAAGACTAAAACTGTGTGCCGGACCGAGTCTCGAACTCGGAGCTTTTGCCTTTCGCGGGCAAGTGCTCTACCATCTGAGCTACCCAAGCACGACTCACACCTCGTCCTCACAGCTTTACTTCTGTCAATACCTCGTCTCCCACCTTCCAAACTTTACAGAAGCTCTCCTGCGAACCGTACAGAACTAGCACTCCTGAAAGAAAGGATATTGCGGAGACATGGCTTAGCCACAGCCTGGGGGATGTTTCCAGAATGAGATATTTACTCTGCAGCGGAGTGTGCGATGAAATGAAACTTCCCGGCAGATTAAAACTGTGTGCTGGACCGAGACTCGAACTCGGGACCTTTGCCTTTCTCGGGCTTTGGTAGCTCAGATGGTAGAGCACTTGCCCGCGAAAGGCCAAGGTCCCGAGTTCGAGTCTCGGTCCGGCACACAGTTTTAATCTGCCAGGAAGTTTCATATCAGCGCACACTCCGCTGCAGAGTGAAAATCTCAGCCGGCCTGAGTGGTCATGCGGTTCTAGGCGCTTCAGTCTGGAACCGCGCGACCGCTACGGTCGCAGGTTCGAATCCTGCCTCGGGCATGGATGTGTGTGATGTCCTTAGGTTAGTTAGGTTTAAATAGTTCTAAGTTCTAGGGGACTGATGACCTCAGATGTTAAGTCCCATAGTGCTCAGAGCCATTTTTTTTTTAAATCTCATTCTGGAAGTTTTCAGTCTAATCACTGAAAACTTTCAGTGGGCTTATACAGTTCTTCAATATCTGACAGTTGACGAAAAACTGGAAGTATTCCGTGGAAGATGTAAATGCCACGAGTACATGCCAAATGAGCCAAACAAGTATGAAACAAAGATTTTTGCAGCAGTGGATTCAACATGGAGTTATATATTGGGCAACAGCCGGAAGATCCAAACAGATAGGACACCACGTCAAATGAACTTGTTCACAGACTTCACCGATCTGTCAGGAACACAGGGCGCAACCTAACTTCTCCCAACCATTATACAAGTTAAGAGCTTGCAAATGCCCTCGTGACACAGAAAACGATATACGTTGCTAGTCTGAGGAAGAATAAGAGACAAGTGCCCTTGAGATTTACTAAGAAGAGTTATATATATATATATATATATATATATATATATATATATATATATATATATATATATATATATATATATATATATATGTCAATTTCAGGCAAACTGCACCTCAGTCTCTTATGTGCTGGCGCGAAATAGAATGACGATATAAGGTTATCTTCCATTCAGAGGCTATTGCACGCAGTGACAGTTATTTTGATTGTAAATAATAGATATCAGCTATGAATACTCAATGAACTGTGGACAAAGAACGACCAACAGGCATTACATGCACTGACCAAAAATGATAGTGCATGGAGAATGACTAGTTTCTAGCTGAAATCTAGATCTGCCAATAAAAATTCCAAAGGACGATTGATAGCTCTATTATGTAAAAGAAAAAAGAATGAGGTTATGTCTGTCTACGATGCCGACAATGGAAATATTGATGAAACTACACGAATGATAAAAAAAACAGAAATTGTCACATTCTATAACCTTCCAGAGAGTGAAGCGGACGTGACAGACTAGATGAGTACAATACATAATGCAGCTAAAAATACCCGAACCTAGCCAGTGGTTGTATTTTACAGCAACATGAACACAGCCGGCCTAAATGCCGTTGTTATTTTTACCACAAATCAGAACGAACAATTGAGAGAAGCGAATTCTTGAGGCAGCTTTCTTTTGCGCTAAATCATCTTGCTGCGTCCTAGATAACAGGACGCAGCATGTCATTCTCAATGGAGAGAAGTCTTCCGAAGTAAGAGTGATTTCAGGTGTGCCGCAGGGGAGTGTCATAGGACCGTTGCTATTCACAATATACATAAATGACCTGGTGGATGACATCGGAAGTTCACTGAGGCTTTTTGCAGATGATGCTGTGGTGTATCGAGAGGTTGTAACAATGGAAAATTGTACTGAAATGAAGGGGGATCTGCAGTGAATTGACGCATGGTGCATTGAATGGCAATTGAATCTCAATGTAGACAAGTGTAATGTGCTGAGAATACACAGAAAGATAGATCCTTTATCATTTAGCTACAAAATAGGTCAGCAACTGGAAGCAGTTAATACCATAAATTATCTGTGAGTAGGCATTAGGAGTGATTTAAAATGGAATGATCATATAATGTTGATCGTCGGTAAAGCAGATGCCAGACTGAGATTCATTAGAGGAATCCTAAGGAAATGCAATCCGAAAAAAAGGAAGTAGGTTACAGTACGCTTGTTCGCCCACTGCTTGAATACTGCTCAGCAGTGTGGGATCCGTACCAGATAGGGTTGATAGAAGATATAGAGAAGATCCAACGGAGAGCAGTGCGCTTCGTTACAGGATCATTTAGTAATCGCGAAAGCGTTACGGAGATGATAGATAAACTCCAGTGGAAGACTCTGCAGGAGAGACGCTCAGTAGCTTGGTACGGGCTTTTGTCAAAGTTTCGAGAACATACCTTCACCAAAGAGTCAAGCAGTATATTGCTCCCTCCTACGTATATCTCGCGAAGAGACCATGAGGAAAAAATCAGAGAGATTAGAGCCCACACAGAGGCATACCGACAATCCTTCTTTCCACGAACAATACGAGACTGGAATAGAAGGGAGAACCGATAGAGGTACTCAAGGTACCCTCCGCCACACACCGTCAGGTGGCTTGCGGAGTATGGATGTAGATGTAGATGTAGATCTTCAGCAAAAGGCAGCGTCAAAAGCTTTGTCAAAATAGGTAACTAGTGACCTGGAGAGCTTTGCGGTTTGAAAAGCTATGACTTGGAATGAACTGCGAGCTCACAAGGACGGGTTGTGGACTGCAAAGGCAAAAACAGAAAAAAAAGATTCGTTTGTAAAACCTGCAAGAGGTACGTTTGCCTTGAACTTTCTGTTTCTTTGTTCCAAGGCTGTATCGACAATATTTACCACTGAATGTGTGGTTCTATATCTTCGTTTTGTACAAATTCTTGTGACCAAAATATAAAATTTTTCTGTTAAATAGCTGTATGAAAATTATTCTTTTACCAACACTTCGCTCCACAATACTAACGCAAATTAAAAGCGATGAAATCTTTAAGGGCCCGTGAGACCGGCAGCGTGTACTGACGTTGAGTGTTTAGGCGCGTGCACCGCGGTTAATGCGGCGTAAGTACAGGAGCAGAGAATAGTGCGGTTTCTGAAACGATTCAGAGGACAGTGAATGAAGTCTTAACTCGCTGAGCGGATCAGAGCCAGGACGACTCGTGGAAGCCTCCTCCAAAAGCTACGGGTGTACAGCTAGTTGTAACATGTAATGTACTGAACCTGTATTTTATCTCTTGGATAAAATTTCATACCAACTGGCGGCTTAATCGAGAAGATTCTATTTTAAATACATTTGTTTTAAGGAGGCGGTATCCCACATCTCGTAAATATTTGAAAAGTTCACAATTTACTGCGAAGACCCGCTGAAAAAAGTTTTTTATTAAATAACCAATTTCGGTCCGCAGACATCAACAGGTTCTTCAAATATTTACAGCATCATGATAGGCGATTAAATCAAATGCGTGAAATAATAAAATCTCTTTCCTGTTCAGACAGTTGTACAAATTACGCGGTAGTCATTTCTATGAAAAATGATTGACGGTGTAACTTAAATTACTTTTTGAAATCGGGGACGAATTTATGGATTTTATTATTTGACGCCGTTGATTTTATTGCCTTGTATGATGTTGAATATATTTTATGAATCTGATGATGGTCAGTGGACCGAAAGTTCTTGTCCAATATAGACGTTTTATCGGCAGCCTTGGCGATAAATCGTGGCATTCTTCAAATACATTTGCACTAATACGTACAATTTTTCATCCGAAATCAGTGGCGGTTCATAACCAAACGATCGCAGTTAGCTCGCAAACGGCTCTTTTGTAGATCCGTGTTTACTGGAACTACTTGCTTTTACTATTAATTTCACCCGTGACAGTTTTCGTTGTTAACTATGATACACTCTGTAGATTGTAAACATGAAAGAGTTTGCATTAAATCCTTACAGTTGATAATAATAAATTCTATGGAAAATGGCTACAGCCCCGTAATGAGAGATTTAAGAATATTTTATACATACTATAATGCCACACTAGACTGTCACCCCAACGAAACTGTCCAAATTGGAAATTTGTGGTAAGAGCTTATGGGACCAAACTGATGACGTCATCGGTCCCTAAGCTTACACACTACTTAATCTAGCGTAAACTAACTTACGCTAAGGACAACACACACACCCATGCCGGAGGGAGGACACGAACCTCTGACGGATGGAGCCGCGCTGACCGTGACGAGGCGCCCCAGACCGCTCGGCTACCCCGCGTGTCGAAGCTGTCCAATTTCGGCTATTATCCATCCGTAAATGGTGTTTAAGTGAGTCTTGAAATATATGCAGGCAGCGCATAGTCCTTTGTGGAACCTCAAGCCCTTCGTTGTAAAGTATAATTTGAAGAAACTTTGCAACAAATTCTACTGAACTTAGTTCATTTTGACCGTTTAGGTCATTACATGTTTTGAATGTTATGCATTCTAATAATTTTGAAAAAATGCAATGTTAAGCGATCACAGTTAATTCAAGTGCTGTCCTCCGGAACAAATGAGAAAGGGAATGAAACTATGGATGAGACTGCATTGAGGCTACGCCTTTTTTTATGATAATTGTACATTTCCCCCATTGTGTGTCCTCGAAGTCTGGTGAGTAAATAACGGGTGTACCATGTAAGGAGTACGTCGAAAGATAGTCAGCTGACGTGCTAGGTGTGAGATATTGTCTCCTAAATCCCATGTTGCAGGTGTCACACGTCATTCGATATGTGCTGAAAAGCAGGCTAACAAGGCATTCGCAAACTGTAGATCCTCCGAAATGGTGAAAAACTGCTGATGTCCCACTTAGCATTCATTATGAGACGCGGCACTGATAAGCCGTCTGACTCACCACAGTCGTTTCATAAAAGTGAAATTAAGTAGCGGAGACAGGTGTATCATGCTGGGCACCCTGGGGATGAATGAGTGGGGCCTGGGCGAAACATTGTTGACACTGACCTTGATAAACGGCGTTGCGAGACAGGCATGCCTCTCCACGCTGATCAAAACTGGCGACCCTGCACGGGCAGCTACTTCCACCTGGCGCTGTTGCAGAGACGGTAGTTGGCACTGCTGAGACCGGCACGCCCTGCAGGCCACCAGCGAATATGTCAGTGGTGCGTCGTGTTACGCTGTGATGGTATCCTCCTTAGGAGACGGCGCCTCGGCTCCTACGCAGCGCTGGTGGCGGCACGAAGAGTCTGCAGGGGACGCCAACCGCTGTCCTCAGGCAGAAGTCGGACAGCACCTAGCTTCGTGGCCGCGAGCCCCTCTAGGAACTCAGCGCCGGAGACAGCAGGTGCAGATGGCAGAGCGGCAGGGCTGAGACACCAAGTGCCGTTAAGGACTTAGTACAGAAGACAGGCACAACCCGGTCTCAAACCCGTGGCTGCTACTGTCAGAGCCCAGTCATCCAGCTTTCCAGCCTTGCTCTGGCGCCGTGGTGGTACTGCTGGCTTTCGGCGACGATAAGTGATCCCTGCCTTAAAAACCAGACATTCAAATACCTCCAGTACACATTTGTGTCACTAGAGTACGGTGCCTAGTCGCATTACCAGCTCAATAGACTTGCCCAGGTATGGTGATACAGCCCAACTTGCTATACGGTTCCGGTTCTGCAGCGCCATTTACCAACCAGCTCGGCTATCCTCACTCCCCAGTCCATGCCAGTGTTACTGTGACCCACCCTAGTGGTTACTGACCTGTTACTGTTAAAACAACGCTCTAAGGTGCTTCCAAGCTACTTCCCCTTACTTTGTTAACTCCTAATTTACGAGGTAATTTTTCTGTAATGTATACCAGGAGGTCGGATCTCTGAGTCCCCTACGTTTAAACCGAGATTTAAGACAAAAATCACTTGAAAAATTTGATTTAAGCTGTATGACATTCATTTTTAGTTATTTGAGTGTTATTTAAATTCATCTTATTTATCTTATTGCACTAATGAAAGCCTGCAGCATTTTATTATATGTACGCAGCTCGTGGTCGTGCGGTAGCGTTTTCGCTTCTCGCGCCCCGGTTCCCGGGTTCGATTCCCGGTGGGGTCAGGGATTTTCTCTGCCTCGTGATGACTGGGTGTTGTGTGATGTCCTTAGGTTAGTTAGGTTTAAGTAGTTCTAAGTTCTAGGGGACTGATGACCATAGATGTTAAGTCCCATAGTGCTCAGAGCCATTTCAACCATTTTACTATATATCACACAAAAGCAAATAATTTTGTGTGGTTCTTTTAAATAGTACACATATATAGACTGTTACAATACCGACTTTTACATTCTGAAAAATTATACAATCGCTGGAGCAAATAAATTTTCAAATAAAACTAAATTCCAGGATTTACATTTGCGCATAAGAATTCCACCCAACTAGTACAAAAAGAAAGTCTTACAAATTGATTCATTGCTGGTAACCACTTTTTATCACCACTCACAACACATTCGATTTTAACAGACACTGTGTTTCATTGAAGAAACAGATAGATCCCCACTGCAACTTTCCTGAAATTGTTCCTCTGAATGATACTCTTTTTCAGTAGCAGAACTGTGATCACTGGTAAATTTAACCTCATCGTATTTTTCGTTCATTTCTTGATCTATACCACTGACACCTTCCTCTACAGTCCGACTAACAACTTCATCAAACTCAGAAAAGTTAAAAATGACATTTCCGTGTCAACACATTTTGAGCTATACGATACCGGACTAGGAGACTCCAAAAGCTATCAATAACACGTGTCAACAGCAAACACAGAAGGCGATATCGCAACCGACAACAAAGCATAGTAGGCTTGGCAATTTAGGGAGGGTAGGGGAAGTATAGAAGTATTCCACCACAACTGGCCTCGGAGAGCGAGTTGGAAAATTTTCGCACGGTCTAAGAGATCACACCTCGTGAGTTAAGGGTTAAAGACAAATAATTTTCTGACCAAAGACTGTGGCGTGGTACTAAGCAGTTGAAGAACGAAAGACAGTGCTATATAACTTCAAGATATGCTCTTTTTAATAATTTTGTATTGTTTGCTATCACCTAGGTATTAACCTGATCTTTTCGTCTATAGACATTTGAATAGAGTGCACACAACAGATTTTGCTGGTGTGCATGACAAGCGGTTTCTGACAATTATAGCGCGGAGGGGCTCCGGACATCCAGAAAAAATGAGAGTCAACCATGCCGGGGTCGGAGCGAGGTTTCTGCAGTGAGTGCTGTTAGCGAAACTAAAAGTAAGACACAGTTTGTGGGGCCATCCATCTTGTACATAGGCGGTTGGAGTCGTCCCAGTCCCTGATGGGTGAGAGAAGCAAAAGTAGTCCATCCAAATAATTGGTTGTAGAGAAGTCATTTATTGACAAGGTGCCTATGTATTGCTGCTGTACTCGTTGGTTCTGATGAAGGCTGAAAAATGTGTGATCAAGAAATTACTTTTGTTATTTAATTGTATACTGTCATATAACATTTAGAAATATAGGAAAATAGAATCTGCGTAAATTACACTCATGTTCATACATTAAGGATAATTGCAGAATGTGGTGCCACACAACGTGGCACTACACGAAAGTAACGCTAATAGCACAGGCTCATAGGGAGCACATACGACACAGATCTGTAAGTCCACGGTATAGGTGATAAGTTGAGAAAAGAAAAAGGTTCAAATGGCTCTCAGCATTATGGGACTTAACATCTGAGGTCATCAGTACCCTGGAACTTAGAACTACTTAAGCCGAACTAACCTAAGGACATCACACACATCCATGCCCGAGGCAGCATTTGAACCGGCGACCGTAGCAGTAGCGCGGTTGCGGACTGAAGCGCCTAGAACCGCTCGGCCACCGCGGCCGGCGCGCAGGTTCGAATCCTGCCTCGGGCATGGATGTGTGTGATGTCCTTAGGTTAGTTAGGTTTAAGTAGTTCTAAGTTCTAGGGGACTGGTGACGTCAGATGTTAAGTCCCCGAGGCCCACGAGAAAGACAGGCCGCGGCGCGTACGTCACTTAGGTAGTCCTGAACTCGCTCGCCAGCTCAGCTCAGCAGACAAAATGCGTTTCTAAACCTGTTAACTCGCTGTTGGTCGTGTAAGTACTAACGAGAATTGCATCTTCCACTGGAATCTGCTATTATAAAGTCTTACTTATTAACAGTACTACAGCAAAATTTTATTTAAGATCAATACTCGATATAAATGGTATAACGGCTTGTTTATAGCATGCAGTCTTTCCTGCGAGTACAGCCGTAACAAATTATAAGTAGGCCCATGGACTTCCCATCATTATAGGACTAATAACAGTAAGATTCCATGATAGCAGTTTACAGTAGAAGATTCAGTTTTCGTTTGTACGGACATGCCTAGTTACGAGTTAACAGGTGTAGAAACGCAGTTTGTCTGCTGATTTGAGCGAGAGAGCGCAGGACTACCTTCGTGACGTACGCGCCGCGGCCTGTCTTCGTCTTAGGTCTTGTTAAGTCCCATAGTGCGTAGGGCCATTTGAACCACTACGTGGCACACCGAGGGTCCGTGCTACGATCTGCTGTGTTTAACCAGCCTCCAGTCGCCCTAGTATTCTACCCCTCATAACGTCATCAATATGTGTTCTTTGAGCCATTTTCATCATACAGTCACCATTAGCACGTCTGGAAACGTCTGCACACTTACTCTCTGGCCGTACTCTGACATGCACCAACACACCTCTGCGTATGTGGACTGCTGCCAGCGCCACCGCGCGACGACCGCAGGTCAAATGCACCGCACTGTCATACCCCGAGGTGATTTAAACCCGCAAACCGCCCGCCAGAGCGTTGTTTTACCATGTATCAGCATTATCCTGAATTTATGAGCGTGAGTGTATTTCAAGCTGTGTTACTAGAAAGCTATTACTGTAGGAGCCATCTGATCGCTATTCCACCTCAGTGTCGCAATAAGTGTTTTAATAACGTTCTTCTTATGTATCAAAGACAAAATAGAAACAATTTGGTTAGAAAGTGACTTTAATTGATCCTGAGAAGCTATATTTTTTTACTTTAATGCTAACTATAGCTTACACGTAGGTAGCATAAATAAACCGAGGTTATGATGCTCCGTTACGTCATCTCTCACCTTCCTGACTGGTAAGTAGGACGCCACTTATTATTTCATTGTGGACTTTCTCAGTGTTCTGCTGAAAAGTCGCTGATGACCAGTTTCGTTGCGACAGTGGATGTCAAAATTTTTTGGTCTTGGAGAATGAGGTGTGAAGTTTCTGGCCAGTTCCCTAACAGTTGTGTCGTTTCATTAGCAAAGTCCTGCGTGGCGATAATTGCTAAGTGAGTTAAATTTAAGCCTTTGAGTGAACTGGTAAATGTATATACTACTGATTCTATTTGCTGTTTACTAATTTATTTACTACGAGAATTTGATTTTATTGGTATTAACTATTAATATATCCACAGTAGTTACTCTGATAGGTACGAATAACATATTTATATTTTTAATTCGACTATCTTGGTATATCAGTGATGAAGTGGACAATGGTGTTATAATTTACGGATGCCCATGATGCCCTCGTCTTCAGAGCTGGTTTTGTGTTCAGCAAGCATTTCTCACCTTTGGATCTAGTCTTCTAATATACGTATCTTCTGATAAACGGCGCTAAGTTCAGTTCATAGGTATATATCCCACATTACAAAGTATAAGATCATTATAGGACTGTTTGTAACCTTAATTACATCGTATATGTATGCAAATAAATTGCCGTGAATTCACTGTCTAGTTTCAGCGCAGATTTAGTGTTCCATATTCGTTAGTATCAATATTTACAACTACATAACTCATCGTGGACTTAGAGATACAAAATAAATCGATCTGTTTCATTAATTGCTATTCCCAAAGATCACATACTGACGTGGATTTAACTGTTAAACTGGATAAAACGTTTTGTCACTTACAGGATTATAAGTATACTTGTGAGTCAGTATTAGCAGCTGCTCTGAGAAATGCGGTGCGTGGAAATTGGATATTGGCGTTTGCCTTGTTTCTACTGTACACCAAACCAAACAAAGGGTTCCAGCACTGTGGTTTGTTTTTACCCGAGTAGAGTGCTATTTATTTGATGATGAACGAACATCTTCCTGAGTTTGTTGGCCTTATGGAAACAGCTACTATGTCACAACAGTTGAAGTGCAGTGTAAAAAACGACTGCAGACCAGGTAAGGGCAGGTAGGTTTTTAACAGGTAGAGGACGTGCTGACTGACTACTATTATACGGAACCAGAAAATACGTCGCTTTAATCGCCTGATCACGCACCCCTGTTATTATTCCGCTCATGCCTGCAGACAGTGTGTTGCCGACAATAGGTTGTTGTCTTTGTTTCGGGTGTATTCCTCCTATCATATCTAACTCGAACTACTAAATTTTCATGGATACGGAGGTTTCACATATCACTCAGTCCTTGTAGCATATCCTTTAAAGCGACAGTTATTTTTATGTCGGTGTCTCTTGTGATCCCAAGGATTCTTCAGTCGCATAGACATACTTATGTTAGCGTCAGAACTATACTTTTGGAATCAAAGCATCGATACTTAAGATTTAAGAGCTGTCAGCGCCAGCGTTTAAAATCTGTGTGTTGCTCGTTGCACAGTTGGCGTTCGTGATAACGTGTCAGATTTCATTACTAAAAACTGCAGACGTGTTGGACTGAAAGTGAAACGTGGACAGCTTCACAGATTAGTTAGTTAATAGAAGGTAATATTCTTAGGCTGAGTGTCTCCTACACTTGTGACTGTATTTGAATCACGTACGAGAGCATGCTGAAAAGTAATGCCTCCGAATTTTTAGGTGAAAATTCTTAAAGATTTTTAAATAAAGTAAACGTTATATAGATTCTGCATATTTGTTCTTCATGTCTTCATATTTGCAACCCTCTGGCTCTAGACAGCTCCGCATTGTAGCGTGTATCATGGTGGAGTGTAACATAACTACTTTGGTGGGTGAGGAACACCGTGCTGTAATCGAATTTCGGATTCGAAGAGTGCGTCCTCATACGTATAACTCTTTCCTCCAGCCTGACAGTGTCAGACCACAGACGTGCTCTGCGACATCTGTAACAATCTAACGCCGTGGTCCCACTGTCGTTGATCGTCCTCCACGTAGTGCTGACTTGACCCCATCCGATTTTTCAGCTGTTTCCAAAACTTAAGGAGCACCTTCGATTACTTCACTTTGACTGTGGTCAAGCGGTGCAAGCAGAGATGAGGTTATGGCTACGCGAACAAAACCAAACATTCCACAGTGATTGTATCACAAAACTGGTTTCTCGTTAGGACAAATGTGTTCGTCGCCATTGTGACTACGCTGAGAAATAAATATTAAGACGTGAAAAATGAAGATGTAGAATGTGAATAAAATTTGTTTTATTTATAAATCTGCAAGAGTTTTATATAAAAATTCGAAGGAATTACTTTTCAGCACGATCTCATATTATCATCTAGCAGCTTTTGTTACTGAGCAGTGTAAGGAAAAAATCCAAGTATTGTGGTTTGCGTTAGTAATTCTGTTGTGACTAGAGCATCCACAACATCACGTTTGTCTTGAAGCCTGAGAAACTATCCCACAGTCAGGCAACTCGTCATATTTCAGAGACATTTTTCTCAATCTCTGTTACTGCTGATGATACTTTGTGGATACTGATACAAACTGTACAGAGGTAGATTCTCACATACAGAAACTCTCTTCGTTTATATACCTCTGCGCTTACAGGCTCTGAGTGCATTTCCGTGGTATATTCTACATCTCAAAGTCAGCTATCATAATATATGTAATTTTACAATGTTTTCATTTTTGCATTTCATGTAGTTGCGGTATAATGTAAGAAATTTACTTTTGGGTGCTGTAATTTTCACAACATGGAGCGTGTCTGATAACACAGAGCAGCAACATAGAACATGCCATGATATGCACTTTCAGCTAGACAACCTATCGTACACCATCCGCCCATGTTGTGGAAGATGTAAGCAAGCCTGTCTTAAGGTAAGACATTTTATTTAAAGCTTTTCTGTTTTGCACTTTTTCTAACTTTACATCTAGTTGTCCGTACTATTTACCATCAAAATGTATAATAGACTCTCTTTTAGCCTAAAGTTGGAGAATATAAATTCCTTCTGAAACGAAACGTGCTAGACCAATAACGTAATTTGATTTTAGTAAAGATTAATCTTCACTCCTCGCTGTGAGGTGGAGAGAATCAAAGTTGCTTTTGTTACGCAGTCTGTAACGGAGACCACACTGAAGGCTTGTATGTCAGAAACAAAGAGAGGATCCCGCTTTAGAGGCTAATGACACAGCAAAAACAAAGAAAACTTTACGGTCTTAGCGAAGCAGCTTGTCACATAAAAAATAAGAAAAGAAAGTTCTCTTTTGAAAAGGAGACGCCTCTAAGATGCGGTCTGTTAGCATCGTAAATAACGAGGTTCTGTTTCGGAAGAAGACGACAACTTTTTAAAAGACGGCACGCACATTATAACAGAGCACCAATGAGCGGCTCCAAACTAAGAATACGGTTTCGTTTGAAGGAAATTACAGTAACTGTTACTGAAATACAGAAACATTGAAGTAAATGGAAGACTAACGTGCGTGGACTTGTTGATGTGATTCAGATTTTTACGTTTCCTTTATGTAACATCAGTCCGTTCAGCTAAGCACTTTTGTATCTTAAAACTCGTAATAAATTGATAATTTTCGTCATGTGCTCAAAAAGAAGAAATATCTTTTATCTGAAACAATAATGGGTGTGGAAGCGTGTATTACTTTGCAAAGTTGCACGGACCCTTAGAGTTACTTCGGTAAAACTCCAAACAGTACTTACGCACAAAGTTGATTGCAGGGAATATTCTATAGATACGACACTATAACTACTATTATTCGGTGACGTTTATAATATAACTCGCGTGCAAGTAAACAAACTGGAAGATCATTTCTAGAATAGTGGTTTACATATTTGTGGGGAAATGTGACTATGAGACCGTCTCTAGCTCAGAAATGGGACGCTTAATGATTTATATGGAGGATCACTTGAACTTCTAATAATTATTAGCTACTACATACGTGCATTTCACTACGAATTATATCGAGTAAACTACCGCCATTAGCTGTTTGTTTACCGTTTCGGGCTGGCACTAGAACGTAAAGAAAAAAATTGTTCGTCGAATCATTGTTTCAAACTCTCGAGTATTCTCGTTGATACTCAAGTCTATGAAGTTGCTGAACAATTAATTTTTCGATTCGCTTCCGTGTTACCCTACACTCTCCGCAGATATTCCCATCTTTATGCGCCTACTATATACTGTATCTACAATAGCGTCTGTTATTGCTTCGATAAAAGAATTGTCCAAATGATCTATGGATCTAACCAACTTACTCAATACTTTCACTCCAATACCACTTCCAAAAGCATTGACTGAAGGTGTTAAGACTAGAATAAGACTGAGATGAAGCAGCTACCGTGATAAAATAGACATGAACCCACCGCGTTTCATATTCAAAAACTTACAGAACTATGCAGTTATTGATCGATTTCTTGGAACTACAAGTATTTGATTATTAAACCAAGAA
Organism: Schistocerca cancellata; assembly: GCF_023864275.1. NCBI lineage: Eukaryota > Metazoa > Arthropoda > Insecta > Orthoptera > Acrididae > Schistocerca > Schistocerca cancellata. The sequence goes on from NC_064626.1 coordinate 577,132,083, forward strand.
AATACTCAAAGTATGTGGTTCTCAAGTAATACGAATTACATTTTTTGCACACCTAATGATTCTAAGAAATACTGAATTTCTATGATTATCAAACACTTTACCTGTATCCACTTAAATACGTCAGAAAAGGAGGTAGTTTAGGCTTCAGGTTTTCTTTTTTTAAAACTGTGCTTATCGTTGACTGACAGTACTTTATTTTCAGTAGAGTAGGAGGTCTAGTTGAAGACCGCTTCCGTGAGCTAACGCAGTTTAACCTAAAACATTAAAAGAATGGAAAATACTATTCTTTACTTTATTTAATCTGCTTTTATAAGTTAGAACAAAAGAGAGTATAACAATCAAAGTTGATTTAGCAATAAGTGAGATCAGATAACTTGTTTCCCTCACAAGAAGAAATTTCATGACTATGGTCAGTTAATCATCATAAACACTAAGTGTATTTCTTGCCATCTACTTTGGCGAAAGAATTGCGATTTGTATAAAAAGAGCAAATGCTGCCATTTCGTAGGCATACCGATGACTGTAATAATGTTGAATTTTAGCACTAATCTAGTATATTGTATTTGTTGGAGTTACTAGTACTAGTAATCTGAAGCTACAAATTTCAAACATAATCATCATGTTTTACGTGCATAAATATTCGGCTATCTCTAATTGACTCTCTGCGCTGATTTAATACGTACATTTGTTTGATATTTTGATCTTCAGCCTGTAATAAAATTTCCTGAAGCGTCAATTGCCTAGAAAGTTATGAGCAAATGGTAAGTCGCTAAGTTCTATGGGCCCAAGCTACAGAGGTTATCGGTCCCGACGCTTACACACTACTTAATCTACCTTACAGTAACGCTAAGGACAACACACACACCCATGCCAGAGGGAGGACTCGAACCTAAGACGGGGTAAGCCGCGCGAACCGTGGCTAGGTCCCCAAGACCACGCTGCTATAAACGCGAACAATAAGACTTTCGCTTTGGAAGCGAAACGGTTCATAATATTAGACTCTTATGTGATTGTAGTGTTTCAATCAGAGGGCCAATCAACAAAGGAAGGAAAGTAGTTGAATTAAGACGTGCTAGCCTCTTTGGTAGCAATGCTAGAAGCTGAGGCACTTAATCTACAGTGTGTCGAGGATTTAGTACAGGTGGAGGTGGTTTCTAGTGTTTTGGAGATGTTTTCATACCTTCAGTTGGGTCCACCCCGTTTGGGTTACTGTGTACATTCAGTGGGTGTTTCCGTGCTCCACAAGGCTGCATAATGCGTTTTTAGCTGGAGGAACGCTTAACTGCTCTGTCATACCTTCACTAGACTACCTTATGACCCGATCTTAATCGCGCTGAAAAATATCTACTTCAAACAAAGCATGGAATGTAGCAGTCAGCTCCCCCCACAGTTTAGTGGCTTTACGTGATCTGATCATCAACGACTCGCTTGAGCTGGATACAGTATACCTGAAGTAGTTTGTGGATTGTCTTCATAACCTAATTGCCACTACCACCTAGAGCCGATATTGCACGATATTAGCTTGATGAATCCTGGGGATGCCAGGTCTGCTTATCCTACAATGCTCAATACATCAATCAATCAATGGGTTTAAAGACTTATATCTCGAGATATGAAACTAACAGTAAGACAGAATGTACTACGCGAGTGTTACGTATATTTGAACGGCCTTTCTCCCAAAGCGCGTCCGGTGCCTTACCATCCTAGTAGCCTGCTCTTTCTTGCTCTGCAGACGGAGAAACTATCAAAAATGCCTAAAAATAGTAATTACTAACAGCACGAAGTAGTAAAACGGAATGGACACCGCTGCAGAAAAGACTGAAATGGTAAGTAGATATGCTCGTCATGTTCGCATCAAATCAGACCATAAAGTAAAGAAAAGTGAGCGAGTCGATAAACAGTTCGCAAATTTGGTTAAAAATGCTGCCGTGTCCTTGCGGTAGTGAATAGTGACATTCGTTGGACTCACTAATCTGAAGCAGACTTTTCTTCTAAGGTCATTCACATGCACGTGCACATACTCAAGCCGTAATGGTCTCTGTTAACAAGTAACTTCAGTCCTCTTTCATATCAAATGTTATACTATATTTGTCACCGATGTGAGAGACCACGCTATCCGCAAGGCATTGTGTTGGATGAATGTACTGAGAATTACTTTCATTCTGTTCACGTTTCAATATGTATGTCCTACAGTCATGTAGCTAGCTTTTCTTACATCACAATATCTATTACGACACCTACGTCTGTTTGAGTATATTAAAACTGAAGAAACTGCAAAAAGGTGGGAATTTAAGGAGATGGGACCTGGATAAACTGACTAAACCAGAGGTTGTACAGAGTTTCAGGGAGAGCATAAGGGAACAATTGACGGGAATGGGGGAAAAGAAATACAGTAGAAGAAGAATGGGTAGCTTTGAGGGATGAAGTAGTGATGGCAGCAAAGGATAAAGTAGGTAGAAAGACGAGGGCTACCAGAAGTCCTTGGGTAACAGAAGAAATATTGAACTTAATTGAAGAAAGGAGAAGATATAAAAATGCAGTAAATGAAGCGTGCAAAAAGGAATACAAACGTCTCAAAAGTGAAATCGACAGGAAGTGCAAAATGGCTAAGCAGGGATGGCTAGAGGACAAATGTAAGGATGTAGAGGCTTATCTCACTAGGGGTAAGATAGATACTGCTTACAGGAAAATTCAAGAGACCTTTGGAGAAAAGAGAACCACTTGCATGAATATCAAGAACTCAGATGCAAGCCCAGGTCTAAGCAAAGAAGGGAGAGCAGAAAGGTGGAAGGAGTATATAGAGGGTCTATACAAGGGCGATGTACTTGAGGACAATATTATGGAAATAGAAGAGGATGTAGATGAAGATGAAATGGGAGATATGATACTGCGTGAAGATTTTGACAGAGCACTGAAAGACCTGAGTCGAAACAAGGCCCCGGGAGTAGACAACATTCCATTAGAACTACTGACAGCCTTGGGAGAGCCAGTCCTGTCAAAACTCTACCATCTGGTGAGCAAGATATATGAGACAGGCGAAATACCCTCAGACTTCAAGAAGGGTATAATAATTTCAATCCCCAACAAAGCAGTTGTTGACAGATATGAAAATTACCGAACTATCAGTTTAATAAGTCACAGCAGCAAAATACTAACGCGAATTCTTTACAGACGAATGGAAAAACTGGTAGAAGCTGATCTCGGGGAAGATCAGTTTGGATTCCGTAGAAATGTTGGAACACGTGAGGCAATACTGACCCTCCGACTTATCTTAGAAGAAAGATTATGGAAAGACAAACCTACGTTTCTAGCATTTGAAGACTTAGGGAAAGCTTTTGATTTTGTTGACTGGAATACTCTCTTCCAAATTCTAAAGGTGGCAGGGTTAAAATACAGGGAGTGAAAGGCTATTTAAGGTTATTTACAATTTGTACAGAAACCAGACGGCAGTTATAAGAGCCGAGGGGCATGAAAGGGAAGCAGTGGTTGGGAAGGGAGTGAGACAGGGTTATAGCCCCTCGCCGATGTTATTCAATCTGTATATTGAGCAAGCAGTAAAGGAAACGAAAGAAAAATTTGGAGTAGGTATTAAAATCCACGGAGAAATAATAAAAATATTGATGTTCGCCAATGACATTGTAATTCCATCAAAGACAGAAAAGGACTTGGAAGAGCAGTTGAACGGAATGGACAGTGCCTTGAGAGGAGGGTATAAGACGAACATCAACGAAAGCACAACGAGGGTAATGTAGTCGAATTAAGTCGGGTGATGCTGAGGGAATTGGATTAGGAAATGAAACACTTAAAGTAGTAAAGGGGTTTTGCTATTTGGGGAACAAAATAACTGATGATGGTCGATGTAGAGAGGATACAAAATGTAGACTGGCAATGGCAAGGAAAGCGTTTCTAAAGAAGAGAAATTTGTTAACATCGACTACAGATTTAAGTGTCAGAAAGTCGTTTCTGAAAGTATTTGTATGAAGTGTGGCCATGTATGGAAGCGAAACGTGGACGATAAATAGTTTGGACAAGAATAGAATAGAAGCTTTCGAAATGTGGTGCTACAGAAGAATGTTGAAGATTAGATGGGTAGAACACATAACTAGTGAGGAGTTACTGAACAGAATTGGGGAGAAGAGGAGTTTGTGGCACAACTTGACTAGAAGAAGGGATCGGTTGGTAGGACATGTTCTGAAGCATTAAGGGAACACAAATTTAGTACTGGAGGGCAGCGTGGAGGGTAAAAATCGTAGAGGGGGACGAGGAGAGGAATACGCTCAGCAGATTCAGAAGGATGTAGGCTGCAGTAGGTACTGGGAGATGAAGAAGCTTGCACAGGGTAGGTTAACATGGAGAGCTGCATTAAACCAGTCTCAGGACTGAAAAGCACAACAAGAACAACGGATCTTATTAGCTGAAATTTGTTGCAGTAAATTATTAGTTCTCCTCTCTCACATTCCTTCTGTAAATCTTCCTTCTGTTCCTTTACTTAGCAAAGTCTTCAAGTCCCTTTTAGTGATTACTTTTGAATAAAGTCTTCTATTATATTCACAGTGTTGTTTCGTCCATTTTCTTTTGAACATCCCTCATATTGGAGGAATGGGGCAGTACACTTCTGGCTATTAAAATTAAAACGCAAGACGACAGCGCCCTACAATGTAAAATTAGCTTCGAGTGCCATTGTAGTCTGTGCCTAAGGAGAAATCACGTGGCGCATCTCTCATTCAGAAGCCGAATTTGAATGTCGTTTATGAGAAGGTGTCCGCCCCTCGTGGTCTCGCGGTAGCGTTCTCGCTTCCCGAGCACGGGGTCCCGGGTTCGATTCCCGGCGGGGTCAGGGATTTTTCCTGCCTCGAAATGAATGGGTGTTGTTGTTTCGTCTTCATCATCATCATTCATCCCAATTACGGTCGGAGGAAGGCAACGGCAAACCACTTCCATTAGGACCTTGCCTAGTAAGGCGGTGCGGGTCTCCCGCATCGTTCCCCTACGCTCTGTAAAGAAGCATGGGACTTCATTTCATTACAAGCTTCTTGTAATAAAGATAAACGGCAGATAGCGGCAGGGTTGTGGTATAACGATACTGTATCGACCCATGACGGCGGAATTCCAAGGCTGTCTGTAATCTGAGTGTGGATTCAAGAGAGTCGTAGTCAAGGCCATGCAGTATCTCACCTGTCCTCTGCGACTAACGTTAGCGTGGACAGACGTATTGATTGATTGGCCCTGCAGGACCGAGCGGTTCTAGGCGCTTGTCTGGAACCGCGCGACCACTACGGTCGCAGGTTCGAATCCTGCCTCGGATATGGATGTGTGTGATGTCTAACCTAATTAGGTTGGTTTAAGTGAGTCTAAGTGACCACAGATGTTAAGTCCCATGGTGCTCAAAGCCATTTGAACCAGCCCTACAGGATGGCACAACTAACTGTTTCTCGTTCACTCATAAAATAAGATTGTTTGCAGAAGGACAACTATACTTGAGGTTAGTGCGACAACGTCTGAAGTGTCAAGGACTCTGACCGAGGCGTCAGAGTGGCGTCCCTTGAAGAGGCTGTGCAGAGAGGCTCGCCGACAGAGCTGCGCCCAAAGACTGTACTGGACCCAGCAGTGGCGCCACATCGTCTTCTCAGACGAGTCCTGGTCCTGCGTACGGCATCACCTGTGTCTTAGCCACGTGTGGAGCCTTCGGGTTGAACGCACTTGGCCAGACAGAGCTCCCACTCATGATGCAGGGGTCCGAAATGTTTCATTCCCTTTGACAGATAATGAAATATGCTTTGAAAGCACCACTGTTTACTACAGTAACTGAACAAAATACGACGCTTATGGTTCCAGAGACCCTTTCAGGTTTCAAACACCTGTGATGTATATGTATTCACTGAAGCGACGAATAAAAGGCTGGGATTCGAACCCCGTCTCCTACTCACTAGACAGGAGCGATAATCACAACGCCCCCTGGGATATAGTGGCTTTGCACAGCTACGCGGCCTACCATAGCGTATCTCCCTCCTCAGTCCAAATTCCCGTTGAAGCCTCGGTCCACTTAATATTCGCCTTAAACTCGGGGACTGCGGTGTGAATGGATACTGAAGAGGGAGGCTTGCTAGCACTCCTTCTTCAGGCCACGAGTGGCCTACCGGGACCATCCGACCACCGTGTCATCCTCAGAGCAGGATGCGGATAGGAGGGGCGTGGGGTGAGCACACCGCTCTCCCGGTCGCTATGATGGCACTCTTGACCGAAGCCGCTACTATTCGGTCGAGTAGCTCTTCAATTGGCATCACGAGACTGAGTGCACCCTGAAAACTGGCAACAGCGTATGGCGGCTGGATGGTCACCCATCCAAGTGCCGGCCACGCCCAACAGCTCATAACTTTGGTGATCTCACGGGAACCGGTGTATCCACTGCGGCAAGGCCGTTGCCGAGGCTTGATAGGGTGTGCCGTAAAACTGTGCAAAGCCACTATATCCCACGGTGGCGTAGTGGTCAGTGCACCTATCTAGTGACCAGGAGACGTGGTTCGAGTTTCAGCCTTGGTACAAAGTTTCGTCCTTTGCTTCAGTCTTGGTATACAGGGTGAGTCACCTAACGTTACCGCTGGATATATTTCCTAAGCCACATCAAATACTGACGAACCGATTCCACAGACCGAACGTAAGGAGAGGGGATAGTGTAATTGTTTAATACAAACCATACAAAAATGCACGGAAGTATGTTTTTTAACACAAACCTACGTTTTTTATATGGAACCACGTTAGGTTTGTTAGCACATCTGAACATATAAACACATACGTAATCAGTTCCGTTTGTTGCATTGTAAAATGTTAATTACATCCGGAGCTATTAAAACCTAAAGTTGACGCTTGAAACCTCCGACGTTCAGTTGCGTGTTGTAACAAACACGGGCCACGGTCGGCGAGCAGCATCTGCAGGGACATGTTTACGATGACGACCGTGTTTACGATTGTGGCTGTAGTGCACTGTTGTGGTTTGGTCTAGCTGTCGCAGTGTCCGCATGTAGCGCTTGCTGCTATTGTTATTCTGCATTCGTCTCCGCACGCACACCAACTGTAGTACACCGTGTTACCAGAGGTCTGTGATAGTGTAGTGTTGTAGGAACTGTGACCATAGTGTATTCGAACTCTGAAAAGGCGGAGATGATAATCATCTATGGCGAGTTTCGACGAAATGCAGCTGAAGCCTGCAGGGTGTATGCAGAGCGGTACCCGGACAGAGAGCATCCAACGTGCCGCACATTGAAAAACATCTACCGCCAACTGTATGCAACAGGCATGGTCGTAGCACGCAAACGGGTTCGTAACAGGCCCGTCACAGGAGAAGCGGGTGCATTTGGTGTGTTAGCTGCTGTTGCCATGAACCCACACATGAGTACACCGTACATTGCGAGAGCCGGTGGACTGAGTCAAAGTAGTGTCATGCGCATACTGCATCGTCACCTCTTTCACCCGTTACATGTGTCGCTACATCAGCAATTACATGGTGATGACTTTAATCATCGAGTGCAATTCTGTCAATGGGCATTAACAGAGAATGCGTTGCAGTTCTACCTGTTTACCGATGAAGCGTGTTTCACAAACCACGGGGCAGTGAATCTACGGAACATGCATTACTGGTCCGTGGACAATCCTCGCTGGCTGAGACAGGTAGAGCGACAGCGACCGTGGACTGTAAATGTATGGTGCGGAATCATTGGCGACAACCTCATTGGTCCTCACTTCATTCCAGGGGCCCAAACAGCTGCAGCATACATCACGTTTCTACAGAATGATCTGCCAACGTTGCTCGAAAATGTCCCACTGGAAACGCGTCGACGTATGTGGTATCATCATGATGGTGAACCTGCACATTCCGCAATTAGCACTAGGCTGACCCTTGACAGGATGTTCGACGGGCGTTTCATAGGACGTGGAGGACGCATAACTTGGCCAGCCCGTTCTCCTGATCTTACACCTCTGGACTTCTTTCTTCGGGGTACGTTAAAGGAGAATGTGTACCGTGACGTGCCAACAACCGCAGAGGATATGAAACAACGTATTGTGGCAGCCTGCGGCGACATTACACCAGATGTACTGCGGCGTGTACGACATTCATTACGCCAGAGATTGCAATTGTGTGCAGCAAATGATGGCCACCACATTGGACATCTATTGGCCTGACATGTCGGGACACACTCTATTGCACTCCGTAGTTGAAAACGGAAACCACGTGTGTACGTGTACCTCACCCCTCATGATAATGTAATTGTGCGTCATTGAAAAAGACGAATAAAAAGGTATTAGCATGTGGACGTAATGTGCTGTTCCACTCTCTTCTGTACCTAAGGTCCATTACCGTTCCCTTTGGATCCCTACGTAATTCGATGCTCTCCGATATACAGGATCGAACAGCGGAGGAATGGTACTCAAGCGTCAACTTTAAGTTACAATATCTCCGGATGTAATTAACATTTTACAATGCAACAAACGGCACTGATTACGTATTTGTTTATATGTTCAGATCTGCTAACAAAACTAACGGGTTTCCATTTAAAAAAAACGTACGTTTGTGTTAAAAAACATACTTCCGTGCATATTTATGGTTTTTATTAACCAATTACACTAGCCACTCTCCTCACGTTCAGGTCTTTGGAATCGATTCGTCAGTATTTGATGCGGTTTACGAAATACAGGGTGATTAAAAAAGAACACCACAACTTTAGGAATTTAAAACTCTGCAACGACAAAAGGCAGAGCTAAGCACTATCTGTCGGCGAATTAAGGGAGCTATAAAGTTTCATTTAGTTGTACATTTGTTCGCTTGAGGCGCTGTTGACTAGGCGTCAGTGTCAGTTGATGCTAAGATGGCGACCGCTCAACAAAAAGCTTTTTGTGTTACAGAGTACGGCAGAAGTGAATCGACGACAGTTGTTCAGCGTGCATTTCGAACGAAGTATGGTGTTAAACCTCCTGATAGGTGGTGTATTAAACGTTGGTATAAACAGTTTACAGAGAATGGGTGTTTGTGCAAAGTGAAAAGTTCTGAACGGCCGAGAACGAGTGATGAAAATGTAGCACGCATCCAGCAAGCATTAGTTCGCAGCCCGGGAAAATCGACTCGCAGAGCTAGCAGAGAGCTGCAAATTCCACAATCAACTGTATGGAGAGTCCTACGAAAAAGGTTAGTTATGAAACCTTATCGTCTGAAATTGGTTCAAGCACTACCTGAACGTCAACTACCCGAGGCGATGGATCGGCCGCCAGGCAGCCTGTGACAAAGAACATCACTGGCCTCCAAGAAGCCCTGATCTTACCCCCTGCGATTTTTTCTTATGGGGGTATGTTAAGGATATGGTGTTTCGGCCACCTCTCCCAGCCACCATTGATGATTTGAAACGAGAAATAACAGCAGCTATCCAAACTGTTACGCCTGATATGCTACAGAGAGTGTGGAACGAGTTGGAGTATCTGGTTGATATTGCTCGAGTGTCTGGAGGGGGCCATATTGAACATCTCTGAACTTGTTTTTGAGTGAAAAAAACCTTTTTAAATACTCTTTGTAATGATGTATAACAGAAGGTTATATTATGTTTCTTTCATTAAATACACATTTTTAAAATTGTGGTATTCTTTTTGAATCACCCTGTATATCCCGCGGTAACGTTAGGTGACTCACCCTGTATAAACAAAGTACGCTCCTCAGGGAGAAAACCGTAACAGCTGATACAGAGAACTATGCATCCTAGACAATATCGCAAGGCGCAAAAAAGAGAGTTGGAAACGGTGCTAAAAGATGATGAGCTCTTAGGCAGCCACCGGTAACTGTGACGAAGCGGTGCCTCGCGAACGGCTCTTAGACGCGCAGCTGCGGATGAGGCTCACGGTGGAGACGCAGAACTCCTCGGGCAGCGGCACGGCGTGCGGGGCCCGTTGCGGAGACAGGATCCGTCGGAGTCCGGGACGTGTCTGGCCTCCCCAGGGCGGTGCGCAACATTTGCAGCTGCTTACCGGATACGGCGCGGTACCACGCGACCTCGCGGGCGTGACATAGTGGTCGCCGATCGCAGCGCTGCGATTCAGAGGCCCCGTAGTTGCGAAGCTGCCCCCCTCCCCCCCCCCCCCCCCCCCGCAGCCACACTCCGGCAGGAGATTGAACTGTATACTACTCAACCACGATATTATTCCAGATGATGGTTACCGGCCGGCCGAAGTGGCCGCGCGGTTCTGGCGTTGCAGTCTGGAACCGCGAGACCGCTACGGTCGCAGGTTCGAATCCTGCTTCGGGCATGGATGTCCTTAGGTTAGTTAGGTTTAACTAGTTCTAAGTTCTAGGGAACTAATGACCTCATTAGTTGAGTCCCATAGTGCTCAGAGCCATTTGAACCATTTTTTTTGTGGTTACCGGAAACACGCTGTGTCCTGACTGCACTGTAAACAAGTAGACAGGTGACTAAAGAAAACGCATCGCTCTGTCAATGTTTTCAGTGTAGTTGTGCACATATTATCAACTCGATTACGCGTTGGCTCTAGACACTTACTCATTACTACACTCTGGTCAGCATTAGAATAAACCTGACGTAAACATTACGCCATGTATTCTTCCGCGTTGGCTTGAATCTTGTAGGATTTCGTTTCATGTGGAGCGGAAGCAAAGCTGTGACCAGTACAGTCCAGTACGATCATAAGGAAATGTTTTATGCTGTGTTACACGCACGTAGACTGAGTGGTAATGCGAAACAACAGCTTTACTGGCGCATTTAACTTGCGCATCACTGGACAGCCAACGTCCAACTAACCTGCAATGATGTGAGCAGCTGCAGTTCAGACGTAAAAAGAGAAGAGCAAAGAAACAATATAGCTTCGAATGCCATTTAATTTTTAAAGAGAATGAAATAATATTCGGAGAAACTTCAGCACTACCGCGCGCTTCTTAGGTGACCAGACGGAAAGCATAAAATGCACTTTTTCTCACGTGACATAGTGCTGTAATTATAAATATGACTGCTGGCCTGGGTGGCCGAACGGTTCTAGGCGCTCCAGGCTCCAACCGCGCGACCGCTACGGTCGCAGGTTCGAATCCTGCCTCGTGCATGGATATGTGTGACGTCCTTAGCTTAGTTAGGTTTAAGTAGTTCTAAGTTCTACGTGAATGATGACCTCAGAAACTAAGTCACATACGTAGTGCTCAGAGCCATTTGAACCGTACAAACATGACTGATGAAAATTTCTAACTTAAACATAGGATAATTTTCCTGAGCTAGCTGTGTGTAATGCAAAACCATACTGCAGGGCTTTCACCGTATTGTTGAATACTGAAGCCACTGAAGGTATTAGTCACAGTCAGTCGTCTGATAATCTCTTAGCACCTTCCTTACCCAACTCCGAGAAATACATTTCAGTTCTGCAAGTGTCACTTGCTACGTTTATAACGAGCCTATCAAGAACAGAATCCATGAAGCCAACCAGACGCCGCATTTTCTCTTTTTCTTTTATGACGAGCCGCTCTATATCCCACCAGCGTTCGGTAGTGACATGTGAAAAAGCTGCGTGCGTTAGTTTTAGTGCGTCTGACAGCTTAAGAGTCTTGTCACTTCTCGGGCAAAAATCTCGCAACTTGGCTCCAGATATATTCCGTTAGGTGCATATTATAATGGTGCAGTAGTAAATGTAAAAATGCAGCATTTCTATGTTGTTCTCGACGCTATGAAAACGATTGTTTTTCGTGTTTCTACGATACTTATCTGCCTCTGTGATATAAAACGACAGACATAGTACAAATAAAGAGGATTTGGTTCTTCATTTTTACCTTAAGAAATTATATTGATATGTTTTCTTAATTTAAGCAACTTTTAAGAATACTGATTGACCAAACATCGATAATTAATAATTTGTGTTTGAAACGAAAACTGGAATTTCGCCTTCAATTGTAATTAGAATCAAGAAGACGCGCATTATTCATAAAAATGATGATGTTTTTTATAATTACGAGATGTAGGTATTTCAAATTGAATGAGGAAAAATTGATACTCCGGAGATTTGAACCAACGTACGATTACTTGTATATGGTTAAACTTCCATTGCGCTTCCGACTGCGCTATACGTACGATGTTGGGAAAATTTCAAAGCTGATTATCTCCGTAACTTTATGAAAAAACATTAAAAGCAGCATATTTCCCGGCACTTTTTAACCGTATTCCACACGTATATTTCACTACGGAATAGAAAGCAGCCCCAGACATTTTCATAATGAATACTAACAGCGAAACAGAGTACAACGCTGCAGAGGCTGTGACTGCACACAATTTCTGAAATAAAAACTACGTAGCTAAAGCGTGATTAAGAAAAACGTTGATTGCTGTTAATAATCATTTGAACATCTTAAAGTTTCATTTAACGTAACTTAGTAATAATATGTCTAATACGTAAGTAGGACCTACTTCCAACAGCGTAACAACAGCAGTGTCGTGTGCTAAGGCTTGCCGGCCACGGTGGTCTAGCGGTTCTGGCGCTGCAGTCCGGAACCGCGGGACTGCTACGGTCGCAGGTTCGAATCCTGCCTCAGGCATGGGTGTGTGTGATGTCCTTAGGTTGGTTAGGTTTAAGTAGTTTTACGTTCTAGGGGACTTATGACCTAAGATGTTGAGTTCCATAGTGCTCAGAGCCATTTGAACCATTTTCTTTTTTTTTTTTTTTTTTTGCTAAGGCTTCTGACCAATCATCGCGTTTGTGTTTGTTTACTTTAGGTTTACTCCTATGATGAACGGATTGTAAGTGCGATTGATTTAATAATGTTAGTCGACCACAATGTTACTGCACCCGCGAGTGAGGGCGCTTCGGTCAGATTACCGTGAGCTTTTATCGTGTTATTTCAGGGAGAACACGCTGAACCATTTGAAAGTATACTTATAACTGTCTTGAAATCATTCACAGTGCGATACACTTTCCTTAGTCACCACTGCACTTGTTTACTGTAGTGTCACGGAGAGTTTCCTATAGCGCTCACGGGATGCCAATTGTAATAATATCATGGTCGCATAGTACAATATCTTGCCTAGTCTATTTTTTAACAACCACCTAGGTAGGGTAGTGGCCGCCCTGCCCTGCTAAGCGAAGGCGGAAGTGTGGTGGTCGAATGGTGCAGGGGGTAGCCCTGCGTACACCACACGGAAAACTATCAGTTCCGATGTGTGTAGCCAGTAATTTGGACGACGGACGATACAGTCCTGATGTGCTATGGGAAGTGTGTATGCCCTATCTTTAATGTCTCCTTGACGTTATCTTTCAACAAGTCAACTCAAGACCCTATGTTACTTATCATGCCGGCCGCCGTGGCCGAGTGGTTTTAGGCTTCAGTCTGGAACCACGCGGCTACTGCGGTCGCAGGTTCGAATCCTGCCTCGAGCATTGATGTGTGTGATGTCCTTAGGTTAGTTACGTTTAAGTAGTTCTACACTGCTGGCAATTAAAATTGCTACACCACGAAGATGACATGCTACAGACACGAAATTTAACCGACAGGTAAACGATGCTGTGATATGCAAATAATCAGCTTTTCAGCGCATTCACACAAGGTTGGCGCCGATGGCGACACCTACAACGTGCTGACAGGAGGAGAGTTTCCAACCTATTTCTCATATACAAACAGCAGTTGACCGGCGTTACCTGGCGAAACGTTGTTGTGATGCCTCGTATAAGGAGGAGAAACGCGTACCATCACGTTTCCGACTTTGATAAAGGTCGGATTGTAGCCTATCGCGATTACGGTTTACCGTATCGCGACATTGCTGCGCGCGTTGGTCGAGATCCAATGACTGTTAGCAGAATATGGAATCGTTGGGTTCAGGAGGGTAATCGGAACGCCGTGCTGGATCCCAACGGCCTCTTATCACTAGCAGTCGAGATGACAGGCATCTTATCCGCATGGCTGTAACGAATCGTGCAGCCACATCTCGATCCCTGAGTCAACAGATGGGGACATTTGCAAGACAACAACCATCTGCACGAACAGTTGACGACGTTTACAGCAGCATGGACTATCAGCTCGGAGACCACGGCTGTGGTTACCCTTGACCGGGCATCACAGACAGGAGCGCCTGCGACGGTGTACTCAACGACGTACCTGGATGAACGAATGGCAAAATGTCATTTTTTCGGATGAATCCAGGTTCTGTTTACAGCATCATGAAGGTCGCATCTGTGTTTGGCGACATCGCGGTGAACGCACATTGGAAGCGTGTATTCGTCAACGCCATACCGGCTTATCACCCGGCGTGATGGTATGGGGTGCCATTGGTTACACGTCTCGGTCACCTCTTGTTCACACTGACGGTACTTCGAACAGTGGACGTTACATTTCAGATGTCTTACGACCCGTGGCTCTACCCTTCATTCGATCCCTGTTAAACCCTACATTTCAGCAGGATAATGCACGATCGGATGTTGCAGGTCCTGTACGGGCCTTTCTGGATACAGCAAATGTTCGACTGTTGCCCTGGCCAGCACATTCTCCAGATCTCTCAACAATTGAAAACGTCTGATCAATGGTGGCCGAGCAACTGGCTCGTCACAATACGCCAGTCACTACTCTTGACGAACCGTGGTATCGTGTTGAAGCTGCATGGGCAGCTGTATCTATACACGCCATCCAAGCTCTGTTTGACTCAATGCCCAGGCGTATCAAGGCCATAATTACTGCCAGAGGTGGTTGTTCTGTGTACTGACTTCTCAGGATCGATGGACCCTAGTTGCGTGAAAATGTAACCACATGTCAGTTCTACTATAATATATTTGCCCCATGAATACCAGTTAGTGATCTGCATTTCTTCTTGGTGTAGCAATTTTAATGGCCAGTAGTGTAAGTCTAGGGTACTGGTGACCACAGATTTAAGTTCCATAGTGCGTAGAGCATTTGAACCTTTTTTTTTTTTTTTTGCTTATCATGTCCCTTCCTATCCTATATTGATACAGAGGATGTTCACTGCCCTGGGCTCCACATCTCTCACCCACTGAAAACAATTTGTCTTCGGTTGCCAAGATTGGCACGCCAGCTCTCTCCAGGCACTGCAAATGATCAACTGTGTCACAGAGTTATAACAACATAGAATGACTGTACGCGGCTGAATCACTTGCAAAGTTTATCATATATCTCCACTACTATGGCTAAATGCTAAATCAATAAAATTTCGATTTATTATCCTTCCTGTTGTTGTATTTTTAGAGGACAACAGTGTATATCAAGTTCTGACTGACTAATGCGGGATTTACCTCCAAGCACTGTCATTAAATCAGAAAGCTGTACGAACACTGAACAAATTTTCAACTGCCAAGATCGCTAAAATCATTTATTCATATACGAAATGACCGGTTTCGGAAATTCTCTGTGGCCATCGTCGGATCTGCAAAAAATGGAACCGAAAATGCTATGATGCAGTAACTAACATAACAGCACACCTAATTATATACAAAATTTGCAATACATGGCATAGGAACATACCTTTGTTTACATCATTACATAATCTCCTCCTTCAGTCCAGTAAGTGGTGCTTTACAATGTATGTCCATGTTAATATCGTGAGATATACTAGACGTCGCCATGTCAGTTTTAAAATAACAGTTTTGTACACACATATGATTCCACCAAGTGCTCACATTCATCATCACCTTACAAGCCAACAGATCCCAACGTAAACATACTTAATGATACGTAAGTACATCATATGGCGCAGTGGTAATACAAATAGCTATGTACACACACGTTGTTGCACCGATTACAAGTGCTCACATTCATCATCACTTTACAACCTTCAGATTCCAGCGTAAACATCTTGATAACGTAAGTACATCAGATGACGCAGTGTTAGCACAGATCGATACTATCGTCTATCATTAGATTAAGGCCTGTATGTTTTGTTCCACATAATTACATATGCCTAAATTATTACCATAACACATAAGCCAAGTCAGTATTCTGTGTTCGTAAAAAGCTGTACGAAACAATGAGTAACATACATAAAATACAATTTATACATCAATATTTTTATATGGTTTTAGAAAATTTTTAAAAATATTTTACAAAAAATTCTGAATAATAATTTACCAAATTTTCGTTTGTAGAAAATCACAAGAAATATGACAGCCTATAGCTTTAAACGTTTTCTACGTACAGCTAATGTGAGATGATACTATCAATTTACACTACCGCTACGTCAATTGATGTACTTGTGTTATTATTGACAATGTTTATGCTGGGATCTGATAGTTGTAAAGTGGTGATGAATGTGAGCACTTGTAATCGGTGCAACAACGTGTGTGTACATAGCTATCATTTTAAAACTTACTTAGCGACTTACAGTGTAGCTCACGATACCAATATGGAGTGTAAGTAGGCTGTTTCGATTTTTATATGGGTAATGCCACGTAGCGCTCTATATGAAAATCACTGGCTGTGCTGTGTGCAGTCTGTAGCTAGTTCGCATTGTTGCCTGCCATTGTTGTCATGAACTGCTATAGCTGGATGTGAACAGCAGATAGCGTTGGGCAGTTGGAGGTGAGCCGCCAGCAGTGGTGGACGTGGGGAGAGAGATGGCGGAGTTTTGATAATCTGTAAGACTGAATGTCAATTATGAATATTAAGGTAAATACATTGTTTGTTCTCTATTAATATCTTTCATTTGCTAACTATCCCTATCAGTAGTTAGTACCTTCAGTAGTTTGAATCTTTTATTTAGCTGGGAGTAGTGGCGCTCGCTGTTTTGCAGTAGCTTGAGTAGCGAAGATTTTTGTGAGGTAAGTGATTTGTAAAAGGTATAGGTTAAAGTTAGTCAGGGCCATTGTTTTGTAGGGGTTATTGAAAGTCAGATTGCGTTGCGCTAAATAATATTGTGTGTCAGGTTAAGCACAGGCTTGTATAATTGTTCTAAGTGGACGTTTCACATGTAAAATTGTTCTAAGGGGACGTTTCATAGGAGATACGCTTAAAAGAGGTGCCTTGCCCATTAAAGGGATCGGGAATGGCAGGGCCTCCCCTTTCACCACATGACGTGGATTTTGCTCACAACAGCCCTATCAGCGTGACTTTCTCTTATCTAGAACGGAGGACTAGGGGTGAATTTCATACAGATAACCACATACAAGAGTAGTCGGCACATCATAAAGAACTGACTGCATAAAAATATCCACCACGTTCAAGTAAAAAATCCTAATTGAATTTACAATTAGTTTTACCTTCTTAAGAGGAGTATTTTTAACAGACGGGGCTTTGCAATGCTTTTATTTCTTGGTATCTCCATAAATGGGGTTAACAATTATCATTGAAAGCCGGATTAAAAGCACAACAAGTTATTATTAATTGAAATTACACTTGTACAAGCGAAATATTACCATTGAGTATACATATTTTGTTACCTATGTGTATTAATACAAGACTGGGGGCATAGGGGAATATGGCCTAAATTAAGCAGTCACCGACAATACCTTCGTTCAAAATGGACAAGGAAAGGTGGGAGCTGACCATCCAGAAAAGAATTTACTCTAATAATTAGTGAAAGGTAAGAGACGGGATCCAATAGCTAATACGTAAACCGCGAATTATTACGTAATAAAATTCGCCGACACGGAAGTTCTGGCTGTAGAGAAGCACTATCGCACGCGCTTGTTCAGAGAAGCTGTAGAAGTACAAAAACACGCGAACAGTTTCAACAAGAAAGAGGAAAGCCTTAAGGTAAACGGATCCTGGCTTCCCGTACTGCAGCGAACGACCGTCGCAGGTAGCAAGACGAGAACCGCACCGGAAATGACCGCGGAGAAGCCCTCGGACGTTGGCGCGCCAGGTACATATAGTCTGCGGCCGCGAGCTCGGCTCCAGTTCACCACCGGCAATGGAGGGTGAAGCTTTGACAATGCCAGCCACTCGTGCTGGCGAAACGTCAAAAAATCATTAGATGAACGTCGGCCGAAGAACCCGAGACAGAAGCCAATAGGCAGTTTGTCGAATTCACATATCTCTCATCTAGTACAAAAAATAAGCTAGAAAGTTTAAAAGCATTAATAATGAATATTGATCATGTGTTACTAAATTGGTCCACCTCCGTTGCTGAGTGTTTAGCGTGACCGATCAGGTTCTATTCCTGCTACTGCCAGCAATTTTTCCTTGGTGGGATGACTAGAATACACTCCAGTGAGACTCAGGATGCCGCTAATGGAGGAGCTACGTGAATGAGAAGTAGCAGATCCAAAGTCTGTAAAGCCGACAGCGACTAAGAGAGCGGTTTGCTGAAACCGCATCCAAATGACCCCATTGGCTGAGGACGACATGGCGATGGGTTCGATCCCGATTAGCCCTTCTGCGTTCGGAGCAGCGATGCTACGTCATTAAGCTGATATTATATTAGAAGTGTCGTTATAGTAAAATATCGGAAAGTAGGCCTGAGAGTGAGTAAGTGTGAGCAGTTCAGTTATAGGATTAATCTTATCAGATTCGACAGTTTACTTTTTCTCAAAAATGAGTTATTGATAGTAACTATGGAATTTATCAATATAATATAGACCTTTTCACCCAAGTGCATACACTCCTGGAAATTGAAATAAGAACACCGTAAATTCATTGTCCCAGGGAGGGGAAACTTTATTGACACATTCCTGGGGTCATATACATCACATGATCACACTGACAGAACCACAGGCACATAGACACAGGCAACAGAGCATGCACAATGTCGGCATTAGTACAGTGTATATTCACCTATCGCAGCAATGCAGGCTGCTATTCTCCCATGGAGACGATCGTAGAGATGCTGGATGTAGTCCTGTGGAACGGCTTGCCATGCCATTTCCACCTGGCGTCTCAGTTGGACCAGCGTTCGTGCTGGACGTGCAGACCGCGTGAGACGACGCTTCGTCCAGTCCCAAACATGCTCAATGGGGGACAGATCCGGAGATCTTGCTGGCCAGGGTAGTTGACTTACACCTTCTAGAGCACGTTGGGTGGCACGGGATACATGCGGACATGCATTGTCCTGTTGGAACAGCAAGTTCCCTTGCCGGTCTAGGAATGGTAGAACGATGGGTTCGATGACGGTTTGGATGTACCGTGCACTATTCAGTGTCCCCTCGACGACCACCAGTGGTGTACGTCCAGTGTAGGAGATCGCTCCCCACACCATGATGCCGGGTGTTGGCCCTGTGTGCCTCGGTCGTATGCAGTCCTGATTGTGGCGCTCACCTGCACGGCGCCAAACACGCATACGACCATCATTGGCACCAAGGCAGAAGCGACTCTCATCGCTGAAGACGACACGTCTCCATTCGTCCCTCCATTCACGCCTGTCGCGACACCACTGGAGGCGGGCTGCACGATGTTGGGGCGTGAGCGGAAGACGGCCTAACGGTGTGCGGGACCGTAGCCCAGCTTCATGGAGACGGTTGCGAATGGTCCTCGCCGATACCCCAGGAGCAACAGTGTCCCTAATTTGCTGGGAAGTGGCGGTGCGGTCCCCTACGGCACTGCGTACGATCCTACGGTCTTGGCGTGCATCCGTGCGTCGCTGCGGTCCGGTCCCAGGTCGACGGGCACGTGCACCTTCCGCCGACCACTGGCGACAACATCGATGTACTGTGGAGACCTCACGCCCCACGTGTTGAGCAATTCGGCGGTACGTCCACCCGGCCTCCCACATGCCCACTATACGCCCTCGCTCAAAGTCCGTCAACTGCACATACGGTTCACGTCCACGCTGTCGCGGCATGCTACCAGTGTTAAAGACTGCGATGGAGCTCCGTATGCCACGGCAAACTGGCTGACACTGACGGCGGCGGTGCACAAATGCTGCGCAGCTAGCGCCATTCGACGGCCAACATCGCGGTTCCTGGTGTGTCCGCTGTGCCGTGCGTGTGATCATTGCTTGTACAGCCCTCTCGCAGTGTCCGGAGCAAGTATGGTGAGTCTGACACACCGGTGTCAATGTGTTCTTTTTTCCATTTCCAGGAGTGTAGAAGAAACTTTTTGATATATTGCATATTATAAGAGATTCCGGTAATTTTGACAGTAATGAGAATTTACTTTTATATAGGCTATAGTTATAGCGTCATCGATACCAACAGTTGATCGAGAACAACAAATGTTACTGTATATACTCAGACGTCACAGGCTGAAGGTGAAGGTACATAGAAAGTGTTTGCGGAAACAGGTCGCGTATAACAATATATAAAGAGACGTGAAAATTTAACAGTCGAGGTGATTAGAACACTATTGTAGGCAAGGAAATAGAAGATGGATCTACAGGAACTAGTAGGAGAAAGTAAGTCCGAATACTCTGTTAAAATGTTACAGGAGGAGGTGATATAAGTGATACGATCTGGAGATTACGTAATGGTGAGACAGAGATTCCGAAATCAGATAGCGGGTTGTATAGCACACCCTTGAGCGAGATTCCGAAATCAAATAGCGGATAGATAAATGAAAACGAGAAAGATGGAAAGTCAGTGGTCTATTATTTCAAAAGTTATCAGCATACC
Source organism: Schistocerca cancellata (assembly GCF_023864275.1). Taxonomy (NCBI): domain Eukaryota; kingdom Metazoa; phylum Arthropoda; class Insecta; order Orthoptera; family Acrididae; genus Schistocerca; species Schistocerca cancellata. Next base: position 577,152,591 of record NC_064626.1, read on the forward strand.
TATTAATACATTTATCCCACTGTTAGACAAGTCTGCAGCTTACTCAGAGCAACCTTTTCTGGGCCACATGTTCATCTACATCTACATCACACTGTGCAAGCCGTCTAATGGTGTGTGGCGGAGGATACTTTCGGTACCACTATCTGATCATTCCAACACTGATACACTCGTGAATAATGCACAGGAAGAATGATTGTCGGTAAGCCTCTGTATTGGCTCTAATTTCTCGAATTTTGTCCTCTTGGTTAATACGCAAGATGTTTGTGTGTGTGGGGGGGGGGGGGGGTGCTGATATGATGTCCGGCTCCTCCTGAAAAGTGCTATCCAGAAATTTCAATAGTTACTCTCTCCATTATGCACAACGTCTCTCCTGTAACGTCTGCCAGTGTAATTTGTTTAGATAAACGATCCTGCGACGAAACGCGCCACTCTTCGTTGGATCTTCTCTGTCTCCTCTATCAGTCCTACCTGGCAGGGATCCCAGATAGATGAACAATACTCAAGAACCGGGGGAATAAGTACCTCATAAGCCGCTGATCCTGCTTAGACCACACTGCAAAAGTTTCGCTTGCACATCCTCCATGCAGTCCCGATGTCTCCCACGTGTTTTCAATATTTTTGGAGCCCTGAAGAAATCCATTCGTGGCCGTTGATTTGGTTTGCACCAAGATGTACATGCTTGGGTACAATCACGGTTCAGTACGCAACAGCAAACACTTTTCCAAGATGGCACCGACCTTCCTGTCTCACAGTGGGATAAATGTATTAACGGGTGTGGCGATCGCTTTCGAAATAATAAAGAGCTTACTTACTATTTTCCATTAGCCTCGTTTTCAATTGACTGACCGAGTCGAAATTAGTGACACAGAGTGGGTTAAAGAATCTTCTAGAACAATCAATGTGGATAGAAATGAAACACTGAAGCACTGAGAGATGATAAGGTGCATTTTAAGCTGTCTACGGCTCTAAGTACTTACGTACTGGGATAACCAATTCCACAGTAGACGCTTCAGTTGAAGAGAAGATTTCCCACAGTAGGCGGTTCAGTTGAAGAGAAATTGATATCTTATATGTAAACTGATGTGGGGGGAGGGGCAGAAATAAAAAGAAACGGAAGGGATTACTGATGTTAGCTGCATTGGGAAGTAACGTAGAATCAGCAGCGACGAGTGAAACTTTGTGCTGGACCGGTATTCGAATTCGGGATCTCCTGCTTACGAAGCAGGTGTGCTAACCACTGCGCCATCCAGACACAGTGTTACCTCAACTGCGCGGATTATTTCGGCACGCCTCACGACCGACCCACATTCTCAACGAGCGCCACCTATCCGTAGGAATGCGTGGTGTCTGTTTATTCGCACATGTCCATGAAATCCGCAGTTGTGGTACATTCATATAACTAATTCTCCTAGAAGGGCAATGGATCCACGTTTTCCAGTGCGAATGCACAAGAACGTCCGAGCTCCTGTGGGAATCTGAGTAGCGAGGAAAAGGACAGGGACTGTGGACAGGTGACGTTAGGTGGGAATGTGGGTCGGCAGTGAGGCGTGTAGAGACAGGCCGCGCAGCTGCGGTAAACACTGTGTTCTGGGCGGCACAGCGGCTAATGCGCCTGCCTAGCAGGCAGCAGATCCCGGGTTGATTCCCGGTCCGTTACACATTTTCACTCGTCGCCACTGTCGTAAAGAATAGGCACCATGCATTCACAAAATTGATATATGTAAAAAGGGTAACCGCAGAAAGCTGTAAAAACAAAATAACTGTACAGAAACCTTTGTTAACACAACGTTACCTGAACTGATCGATGAGAGAAGAAAGCAGATAAGAGAGGACTACAGCAAGTAAATGTGTTGTATAGGGAAGCTACAGTGAAAAAACTCAAAAATGTACAGAAATCAAAAAAGAAACGGTCATCCGAAGGATAGCTGCACCATATAGAAGAGTTAAAGCAACTTTCTATGCAATTAAAAGAAAATAAATCGACGTTAAGGTGGCAAGAGGAATACTCCACCGTCAAACGCAGAGAAAGGAGCGGACTGGTAGAAAGAGTGTACTGACTCTACGAGGGGAAGGACTTGAACGAGGGAGGAACGTGAGTCTATATGGAAGACGTAAAGTATCCACTAATACAGTCAAACATAAATGCAGGCTTTGAAGACTTGCGATCAAATATGGCTAAAGAAAAATATAACATTCCTTCGGAACTCATAAAAATCTTTGGAGGAAGTGACAGCCGAAATCCTGTTCAAGTCTGTGGGTAGCATATATGAGTCGTAGATATGCCATCACACCTCAAGTAAAATACCATCCATAATTCCGAAATTAGCGTAGGCAGATAATTGCGATAACTATTGCACAATCCACTTAGTAGTTCATGGATCCAAATTGCTGACAACAGAATGGAAAATCGGTTTGTGTATCTGTTAGGTGACAGTTTGAGTTTAGGAAAGGTAAAGGTACCAGAGAGATAGTAATAATGTTGCTCTTGATAACGGAAATAATATCTGCGAAACAACTAGACACCTTCGGAGAATTTGTCGTCCTAGTTAAAACGTTCGAAACTATAAATTGGCACAGAACTGAAATTACCAGAATAATACGCGTAAGCCATAGTGAATGACGATTAATATACAGTATGTACAAAAATGGAGAGCAAGAAATAAGAATGGAATAAAAAGAAGGAAGAACACAAACTAAAAATGGTGGAAGCCAGGGATGCAATCTTTCGCCGCTACAGCTCAACCTACACATCGAAGAAGCAGTGGCGGAAATAAAATAAAGCTTCAGGAGTGATATTGAAGTTAAGAGTGAAAAGATATCTATGATAGGATTTGCTGATGATATCTATCCTCATTGAAAGTTAAGAAGAATTACAAGAGGTATTAAATGCAATAAAAAGTCTGATGCGTACAGAATACTGATCGAAGGTAAATTGATGAAAGACGAAGGTGGTAAGGAGTAATAGAAATGAGATTAGCGATAAACTTGATATCTAAACTATGGACAATGATATAGACGAAGTGACGCAATTCTGTTACCTTTCAAGTGAAACAACACATGACGAAGAAGCAAGGAGCACACAAAAAGCAAACTAGCACAGCTGGAAAGGTCATTCCTGGCTAAGAGGACTCGACTGTTAGTAATCAGGTCTCAAAGTGAGAAAGAATTTTCTGAGACTGCACGTTTACAGCACATAATTGTATGAAAGTGAATCATGGACATGGCAAAACTCGGAACAGAAGAGAATCAAAGCCTTTGAGATGTAGTGGTCTAGAAAGATGTTAAAAGTTACGTGGGCTAAGAAGATAATGTTTGAGAAGGTTCTCCGTGGAACGGGCGAGCAAAAAGAAAGACGCGGAGAACATTGACAAGAAGAGCGGACAGAATGATTGGCTATCTTATGGAATCAGGGAATATCTCCTGTCGTACTAGAGGGAGCTGTAGACGGCGAAAATTATAAGCGAAGACAGACACTGCAATAAATTATGTACAAGTGTTTTGAAAACGTTCTACAGCAAGTCGGATTAAAGCAGTCAAAAGACTGATGACCGTAAACAAACAACAACAAAAAAAAAATAGGATGTGAAGTGGTGGTCCAAATGAAATACAACTACAAAATAAAATAGGCAAAATAGATTTCATCTGTAACGAAGTTTTATAACGTTTTGAATGAAGTATGACGGAGACACATTCAATATTGGTATAAGCCTGCATAACAGAACAATGAACAGCAGCTACTTTTAGCGATGGGACAATCGACTGTTTTTAACAATTGAGCCCTCAGTCGATTGTTTTTTCGTTGAGTCGGTTTTTTCAGTCGAATGAAGCAACCGAATGAAACAAGCCTCTGCAGCTGTCAGCTACATGAATGTTTTTGTCTTGAGTGATTTTACTTGCAGTTTTGAACATGGCTGCGTAGTCAGCGACCGTTTACAATGTAAAAGTAACAGCAATAATAGCCCTCGGTCGCTAAAAAGGAGGCTTGACCAAGGTTTCGGCACTGCTACGGTTGCATCAGACTAATACTACCGTAGCTCGATGCATGTGAGCAGCTCATAGTGGCTTGCGTTTTATGTATTCTGTTTTACAAAGCTGGTGACTAAAGTTTTTTATCGCTTGATTTTTAGTTTAATACGTGACATGACAATTTAAGAGTTTTAATTCAGTCATAGCAGTGGCTCAACCTGGGTCAAAAGACTCCATTTTCGCGACGAAGGGCTGCTATTGATGTTAAATTTATTTTGATTTAAACATATTTTTCGGTCTTTTCGGTTGTACATGAACCATCACTAGGTTTGACAGCTATTTTAGAGACTTACTGAAATACGAATTTTCGTACTTGTGGCATTAAATATTGATTTTTTGTTAGTTTTAAATGTTTAATATGCGTTGCTGAACTGTAGATTTGTGTGTATATAAATGAGCAATTACTTTTTAACACGTTTTTATCAGGTCGGTTTCTTGTCTGTTTTTTTTTTTTTGGGTACAAATTTTGCAATTGATTTTAAACTAGCTTCCCGATAAGCTAGAGACTTAAACTTTCATCATAGCTCAGAGCCGGATGACGCTGTGGTATTAACTCGCATTCGAGTCTGGTGTGTGGCCGATGGTACTTTAGTTTTAGGTCTGTCTGTCTGTTTGGAGTAAATTTTGCAGTACACTTTCAACTAACTTCCCAAAAAAGCTATCAATTTAAAACTTTCAACTTAACTGAGAACTGGACGACAAGCCTATGTGAACTTGCCTTCTCTTCTGGTGTGTGGCGGAGAGTAGGTACTTAGTGTACCATTTCTATTTTCCTGTTTCTTGTTCCAGTCGCAAATGTTTCACAGTTAAGAACGACTGCTGCTAAGCCTCCCTGTGAGCTCGATTCTCTCTCGCTTTTACACTTGCTATCTTTTCGCGAGACGTGCCTATGAGCAAGCAATATATTTGTTATCTCATCTGAATAGAAACTGAAATAAACCTTAAGTTTACCAAATATTTCTGTTGCAATCTTATCAAAGTGTTTTAAATCGCTTAAAATATTTGACACACAAGACCAGAATGCAGAAAATAACTATGTAAATAGAGAAAATTTTTAATATAAAGCGGTTTTAAAATGGACTGATAAATATTAAATAATCTGTCCTAGCCGCAAACTGATTTCTAACCTCATACAGATAGCCCTGAAAATTTGTGCTTGTGAAGTTTTAATAGCTAATACACTACCCATAAAACTAAAAATGTTGGAGGCATTATGTAGCTGATAACGTAATTTTCTGTTCAAAATATTGCCCATAAAACTAAAAATGTCGGAGGCATTATGTAGCTGATAACGTAATTTTCTGTTCAAAATATTGCCCTTCCGCACAAATAAATGACTGAATATTCAAATGATTTTGCATTTGCAGGCATCATCATATATTGCCTATAAAACGGAATGCAAACTGTCGCTAAAACAAGGCAAGATCCCTTTCTTCTTAATATTTCATTAAGGGAACCATTGCGCTCATCTTCGAATTCCCAGTTATGGCTACAATTCGTCCAGATTTCCCCGAATTGGTCCTAATTTTCAGGGCGTCCAGAAGTGTGCTAGAGGGACTTTTATACAACTGACCGGGGTAAATCTGGACTTTTTTCATGTCCGTGGAAATTAGATTGATTGGAAATAGATGATAACAAGCAAAGTTAAAATTCATTAAGCAGGATCGAACCATAGGTAGTTTCTTCGTAAAAACGTAGCGGTAAGCACGCTTAGACGTTCTCTTATGTGGCTACAGTATGTTCCAAGATGATCCTTACAGCTTTCATCACGTGTATTTTATAAGCTGGATTAGGTAGAAAGGTGCCGTTCACACTCACCTAAAGCTGACTTTTTTTCTCATTTTCCCATTTTAGGTATTGACGGGTCGTCCACTAGCAGTTGGCACGATGTGTGGAACGGTTGGTACGGACCAGATCAACACCCAGGTCCTGCAGGACCCCATTACATTTATTTCTTCGACGGGACTTGCACGAACTGTAGGCTCGCATTTGAGCAGCAGTAGCACACATTAATGAGGACATCCTAGGCCGGACATCGATATGAATGGTGAAGCTAAACATATCGTTTAGATAAACTGTGTGCTACAGATGGCGCACACATCTTGGGTGACATCCTCCCCACCGTTCCCTCTTTTTTCGTGACAGTGACAGTTTTCCTAGCTCTCCCCCGGATTTTTCCCAAAACAATTCGGGACACCTATTGTCCTGGATTTAACAATTATGAAACGTCTCGGCTATTACTAACACTGCCGGCCGCTATGGCGGAGGGGTTTTACGCGCTTAAGTCCGGAACCGCGCTGCTGCAACGGTCGCAGGTTCGAATCCTGCCTCGGGCATGGAGGTGTGGAATGTCCTTAAGTTAGTTAGGTTTAAGAAGTTCTAAGTCTAGGGGACTGATGACCTCAGATGTTAAGTCCAATAGTTCTTAGAGCCATTAATAACAGCTTCCGCTGTATTTTGGTTCTTTATTACTGTACCACTACCGTTTCCGTGGCGTTAAAGCCACATCTTCAGCTGACATATGACTAAAACATTAGAGCGGAAAAGCTCGGAATCTTTTTTCCTAACATTAGTTGACTGTCAAATACAAAACACCGCTAAAAGACTGTATGCCATGGATCAAAAACTGATAGATTCCAATATAGTGGATGAGTCCAAAACAAATCGTTTAGTAGTGGGCGCTTCTCCAATTTATGGCCACGTCCTCTATCATACTGACCAGATAGATCGCGCGGACGCGTTCGCTGGACGTGGTTCCATATAGGTTGGAATTGAATTTGTGGTAAGTTTCTATGGGACCAAACTGCTGAGGTTATCGGTCCCTAGGCTTACACACTACTTAGTCTAATTTAAACTAACTTAACGCTAAGGACAACACACACACCCATGCCCGAGGGAGGACTGGTACTTCCGACGGGGAGAGCCGCGCGAACCGTGGCAAGGCACCTAAGACCGCACGAATACCGCTGGTGGCTATAGACTGGAGAAGCGACCACTATAATAATATTTGCTTTGGACACATCTACGATACTTGGTTGGGTTGATTTGGGAGAAGACACCAAACAGCGAGGTCATCGTTCTAATCGGATTATTGAAGGATAGGGAAGGATATCGGCCGTGACCTATCAAAGGAACCATCCCGGCATTTACCTGGAGTGGTTGCAGGGAAATCACGGAAAACCCCATGGTAGGACGAGGGATTGAACCGTCGTCCTCCCGAATGCAATCCCAGTGTGCTAACCACTGAGTCAACCGGCTCAGTCACTATATCGGAATTTGGCAGTTTTTGATCCATGACATACCGTCTTTTAGCGGTGTTTTGTATTTGACGGACAACGAATGTTGGGAAAAAATATTCCGAGCTTTTCCGCTCTAATGTTTCAGTCTTATGTCACCTGAAGATGTAGCCATAACGCCACGAAACCTATAGTGGTGCTATAATAAAGGACCAAAATACAGCTGAAGCGGTTATTAATACCCAAGAACTCAGAGCTGTGGTTGCCCCAACTACTAGGTTGTCTGCAGAGTTATGAAACAACTTATCCAGAATTATAAGTTCATTTCACCTGTATCAGTATGCTATTTCTGAAAAGGTGTTTTACCAAATGAGTGATGTATGGAGCCATGACAAAACACAGTTTGTTGTAGAAACTACGAAAGCATTGTCAGTGACTACAGTGAGTTATGATGAAATTGGAAATGAATTTTCTCATAATGCTGTTGAAAAATACACACATGTCGTTGTAAATTTTTATTAGTAATGAATAGTAAATGTCTGCTCGCACTCCTACGTCTTAGAAGATACTAACAAAATATGAATTATTGTACTTTTTGTAACAAATTAAAGCGATAGTTTGCGTTTAACACATTCAAGTAAGACTTGATTTGCAATATTAAAATTTTCTAACGTTTCCCGAATTTGGCTCTAGAAAATATTGTCACCTTAACTCTGTTAAGCGGCAACTATAACCTTAGATATGTATGAAAATTACTAAGCAAACCGCTCTTGTCTACCTATCCCCATTGCTGAAATATAAGTGATCAAAGTTGTACAGACAATTTTGGAACACCCTGTATTTTCCATACTTCTTTATTGAGACAATGAGTAGTAGACGACAATGGGCATCGCATTTACCGCGACACCGCCCTGCCTGCCACACAACTGAATATCTTCAATGTCATTTGACTTCTACTCATTGAGCAGTATAAAACAGATCTCATTTAGGTTCGTATTCCTTATTGCAGATTAGTACTACGTCAGAACACGAACGTCTCTATAATGCACTTTCACAAATCCTTGTCACTCTGATGGGCAATTAGTATCTGTTGGTCGGATGGAGGCGAGCACCCGCTGGCTTTGCCGGAACTGAAACGCCACCGGGGAAACGTTCTCCCCCCTCATGCCTGCGCTCCCAGTGCAACATCGTGGCCATCGACCAACTTATCGTCTACAGACTGTTTGCGTCCGGAAAAATAATCTGATTTGATGCAGGTGTTCGGGGTTTTCGAAGTTTTAGCCTGCGATCGGCAATTTAAGTGATGGCAACCCTACCACGGCGATACGTCAGGTTAATTAGTTAATGGCACCTGGAACAATTTAATCCACAACAATACACGAATCAGCTTTGAATGATGAAAAGAAAAATTACTCCATTAGTACGTAATTAAATGAACATGTATACAAGTTATTTTAGGTTTGGCATATCGCTGGCGTGCTTCTTTTTTTAGGACCACTCTCTGCCAGTGCAGTGTATCACTGCTTTGATTGAACTAATTACATTACAGCAGGCTGGTATGAGTGGATAGCTCGGTCATCTAAAACACTAAGGAGTGGTTTCATTTAAAAGAACGAAGATATCGTTTAACTGACAGAAAAACGGCTGATTGTTTTCACTTGAAAAGAAAGGACGAATAATTCAGTCAATATGTAAACCTAAAACGGTGTCGAATCTTTCCCTTCAGTCACTATCACTGACTGCTTTCACTCGAAAAAATTAAATGAATAAGAATCTTACCGACAAGCGAATGGCACGATTGTTTTTATTCGGTTGCCCCAACAGACTGGTTTCACTCAAAAGAATGAATGAGTCATTCAACCGATACGTGTAACTACAACAGATTTAGTCGACTGTTTTCCAACAATTGAATGAATCGATTGTTTTCATTCGGTTGTTCACATCACAAGCTACTTTTTCGGGATGGGAGGCAAATGAATACGATCCACGTTGCAACTGGCTAACGTTAAGCATGGAAACAGCCTAAATATAAACAAATAAAGTGCATCAATTGATCCAAGACTTTTGTTTCTGCCTACATTGTTGTATTGCTCATCAAGTGTTGTAGCTGCAACTTAGAGATTGCAAATAGGTCTGAAAACTGTCTATAGCGGAGATTTTATACCTGCACTCTGGAGATACAGTAAATGGAGATGAGCCACGTCACAAGAAAGTGTTTCCGCGATGAAAACTCATTTGCATACACAGTACTTTTTAACAACTTGTGTACATGTGTAATAACGCTCCATGTCGTGTTCGAGTACGGCGATTGGTCTGTTTTACCACAGTTAACACAATGTACTATTCAAAGCGCTTGAGACACACTGATTCAAGGTATGTGACAATGGCGATTGTTTGTCGTCCCCGATAGCTGGGTAGTCAGCGCGACGGTATTCTGTGCTAAAGGGTCCGGGTTCGATCCCCGGCTGAGTCGGAGATTTTGCTCCGCTGAGGGACTGGGTATAGTATTCTCTTCATCATCACCATCTCATCCCCGTCGACTCGCAAGACGCCGAAGTGGCGTCAACTCAAAAGACTGGCACCAGGCGACCGGTTTACCCGACGGGAGGCCCTAGCCACACGGCATTTCATTTCATTGGCAATTGTTGTCATATATGGCTACATGGAAGGCCCTTGATGGTTTGTAATGTTACAGATACGTGTGTCTCGATACCGCTTCGTCATCGGATTATCAGAAAGAGTGCTGTACCACACCGGACGTAGAGGGAGCGCTCTCCGCGTAAAGTAAAACAAATTTAGGCGGTGCGACTTGGCAGACAGGGGCCTTGAGAATGTGGACGACACAGAGAGAGAGCGAGATGGATCTCGTAGACAGTGCTCTAGCCGGAATTACGTGCTGTGTGCACGTCCGTCCAAAGCTATCTTTCCTTGAAGTGTTTCTCCGACAAGTGGTCGTAGCCAGCTGTAGGAAATGACCATGAGTGAAGTTCCCAGAATGAAATTTTCACTCTGCAGCGGAGTGTGCGCTGATATGAAACTTCCCGGCAGATTAAAACTGTGTGCCCGACCGAGACTCGAACTCGGGACCTTTGACTTTCGCGGGCAAGTGCTCTACCATCTTATTTTTTTTTCGTTATTGATCGTTGTGTTTGCTCGTTGCGGACGTCTCAAGACATCCTGTTCAAGTTCGATGGTTGATCCTTGCAGTCAGTTTTTTATTACATAGGCCAACCGGCTCTCTGACCGAACACGCTGAGCTACCGTGCCGGCAGCATCTGAGCTACCGAAACACGACTCACGCCCGGTACTCACAGCTTTACTTCTGCCAGTATCTCGTCTCCTACCTTCCAGACTTTACAGAAGCTCTCCTGCGAACCTTGCAGAACTAGCACTCCTGAAAGAAAGGATACTGCGGAGACATGGCTTAGGCACAGCCTGGGGGAGGTTTCCAGAATGAAATTTTCACTCTGCAGCGGAGTGTGCGCTGATATGAAACTTCCTGGCAGATTAAAACTGTGTGCCCGACTGAGACTCGAACTCGGGACCTTTGCCTTTCGCGGGAAAGTGCTCTACCATCAGGTTCGCCGGAGAGCTTCTGTAAAGTTTGGAAGGTAGGAGACGAGGTACTGGCAGAAGTAAAGCTGTGAGTACCGGGCGTGAGTCGTGCTTCGGTAGCTCAGTGGTAGTGCACTTGCCCGCGAAAGGCAAAGGTCTCGAGTTCGAGTCTCGGTCGGGCACACAGTTTTAATCTGCCAGGAAGTTTCATGAGTAAACTTACTTAATAACCATTTAATGATTTAAATTGAGCAATACCATTCTGTCTCCTTGTTTGCGAACTGGTGCTGACCGGTGGATTAGGTTGTCTGTCAATTATCTTGTTCACCGCATGGGATTCGCCGAGCGATCTAAGGCGCTGAAGTCATGGACTGTGTGGCTGGTCCCGGCGGAGGTTCGAGTCCTCCCTCGGGCGTGGGTGTGTGTGTTTGTCCTTAGGATAATTTACGTTAAGTAGCGTGTAAGCTTAGGGACTGATGACCTTAGCAGTTAAGTCCCATAAGATTTTACACACAATTACCTTGTTCGGAGTGTGCTTTTCGAACTTTGGGACCTTGTTCAACTTGTGAGAGCTAATGAACTTGTTTTATTTTATTATTGGAACTTTTGGCTCAAGATACTGTGTAAGATCAGTTTTGGACGTGAGTGTGGTGGGGTACTAGCTGGCGTATCATATTCTTGTTGAACACAAGCTCTCGCTGTTCAATGCTCTGCCGATGGCAGAATGTTCATCTAACGGCCGTTCATTATTTTCACCGCTTGACGCGGACATGTTTATTGTAATGTTTATTTACTGAAAACTATTAGTTCACAGCGAGAGATTTCGTCGTTATTTCTGATTAAGGTTTCCAGGATTTCCTGGACAGTTCTTCAGTACTAAGTCCGTCACTAACTAATTTGTTATCATTGTTTTAAATTTTTGTTATTGATTCGATTTGTTAATGTTAGTGTGCTAGCGCCCTTGGTATGACCAACAGTTTATAATTTTTCTACCACAAGACGAACTGGAGTTACCTGTCAAGCTGCCCTAACTAGTGGTTAAGACTTACGTGCACTGCCATCCTGATTAGATGTTACTCTTCATGAATTGCCTCTTGGATTGGTTAATTTACGCGAGTTAGCGCTCTTCCTACGGACTTACGGTTATTGTTTCTTTTGAAAGGGAGTTATTTTCAGCTGTTAATCTATGGGGGCTGTCACACGTAGCTGGAGTAACTATTCAGATATTTTGCTGCTACTAAATCGAGCTAGTGTTACGTACCTGAGTGGTCTAATTAGCTGCTAAGGAATTCGTTTGATATTCTTTAGTTCCGAGCTTACAGTGTTTAAAATTGTCGTTTTTATATTTGCCAGTTTTAGCAATCTGGGGCCCTTGGCTTGAGTGGCTGATGCCTTCCTTCAGGAGCACCAAATCCAGTTGCTGTTTCTTATTAAACCTCCCTAATTAACTATGGCGGATTAGGTCCGAGATTTTATTGGTTAAAATGAATGCTTTAAGAATTGTCTTTTAATTGTCTCTTAACTGACTTTCAATTTTTCATTTTAGTGGGCTAGTGCTCTTAACTCGAGTACGTATCTCTATTACCCTCGCGCAACGTGTCGGATATATTTCTGACTATTCGGTCTGATTGGTTGAGCCGAACTATGTTTGCTATATCATCCATTAATGGTTAATGCTTAAAAACTGTACTGGTTGCTAAATAATGTGGGTCGGTACCTTTAGCCTACTAGCCTGAGGTCGTACTCGATGTTGTGTATGAGTGCAAAACCGTTGGGTATCAAATATAATTTATTGAGCCACTATACTACCGTAGTTTAGTGGTGACCTTAAGGGCAATTTAAAGCTCACTAAGAAGTGTAGACGCTACTTTGAGTCATTTACCTAGTTTTATCAGCTCTGTTCTTGAAACTGCTATTGTTATTGAATTGGGTTGTTTCCTGGGCGTAAACTGCTCATGTGTGCTACCTCTGTACGTGTTATAAGAACATTTGGTTGTTTTGGTAAAAATAATTATTATTACAAACTACACAGGTTACTAATTTATACATACCTGTGATGACTTTTTTGTGTTGTGATAATGAAGTTTTTAATATCTCATAGGTAGTCATTTCCCACTACCCCTTCAGGTAGTGTCCTTTCTTTTCGTTGGATAGTGACGAAGATCTTCGAAACTGGTGTGCTTCCATGGAAGAAAGAAGGGTCATATATACAGCCTGTGGTGTTTAACTAAAATGCCTTTCGCTAAATTCCTTAAGTCCCTTAGCTACTACTATCTTGAGTCTTTTGCAGTGTAGTGTTTTTGGTTCTGGAGAAGATAAACAGTCCACAATAACAATATCTGCGTATTTAATTTATCCATTCTCAAAGAATTCTACCATCTTTAAAAGCATTTTATGCTCCGAAACTAACAACTTGAAACACTAGAGAAGAATATAGAACTCCGTTAGTACCCGTGAGGGTTCATGATTTATGTTTCCCGTTATGACCTTGTGAAATCCCTCCAGGAGAGGACAAATTGATTCCACGGCCGACAGCAAGGCTAAAGCCGTTCCATATTCTTGGCCGGTTTACGCCACGGACGCAATACGCCCTTGATACTGCTTGCTGAGGGTTCGCTCAGTGCAGCGCTCAACTTTTTGATGGTCGGCAGAGCCACAATGAACTTTTGTTTTCGGACCCTCTTTGTACTCTGACGTGGTTAGATATTTTAATATCTTCATCTAAGGCTTCTCTCAAATCCAGTGTCACATAAGAGCGACTCTTCAGAGGAAGCGGGGGGGGGGGGGGGGGGATGCTACATTCGTTAAAAGCACACTATTCGTCGTAAAAACCGAAGTTTTAATGATAAACATCAAAGTCGCTAACATCCCTCACAGACGCTTGTTGAACGGCGTAGTTTTTGTAAAAGTAAAGTTCTGAAAGGTAACTTCAAAGTAGCTCTAAAACCTTAAAAAGTTTCCTGCCATTCTCTTAGTGCCAACGTGTGCACACGGCGCTTGTTCTGAGTTGAAGACGCTCCAAACACAATCTAACATCTGACTGCCAGCCAACCTCGTGTGTCGTGAGAAGTGAAAATGGTTGCTATTGTTATGTTTAGTTATATTCTACTGAAAGAATAATAAAAGTCTGCTATTTTGTTACTAAGGTCGCATCAGTTTTACGGACGCACGTTCTTAAACAGTCAACTATCTATGAAAATAAAAAATCTAGATGTTCATTTGTTCAAAATCATGTATCTCCGAAACTTCTTGACCGATTGCTTTTGAATTTTGACAAAACATTACATTCTAATACAGGTGTGTTCTAGATACCTATTTCTTTAATATGCGGTGCAAGTTTTGTGTGGTACATATAACATAAAACTTGCACCTCGTATATCGCGGAAATGGGAAGTGCTGTTTATATGTGGTTTTCACAGAATGGATTGGTAGTCAGGGGCTCGTACCGTTAGCTAATCAACAGATTGTAATAATGCTTACGAAGTGTATTTCTTGTGCAAATATACATATTCATAAATAGTAAAATGTCAGTTGATATTAACAGCCCATCCAGTAGGTCGTGAATGGGCAATGGTATTTACCAATGCAAAAAAAGTCAACGTGCTCGTGATGCACGAAGAGTGAAGAAAGAATGTAGTTCGTTCTTGTAAGGTGTAAGCGACAAGATATCTCAACAGTCGTCTACCATTTCGGCAATTATTTATGAATCTATTCAACCATCTACATGAGACTGGTAGTGTAATGCCTAAGCAACGTGACGGAGGGAAACAACATAAGAGGGATAAACTGATGTTCGTGGTGCTTTTGCAGCTGACCCGCACGTTAGCCACCGTGAAATAGCACGAGGAAGTGGCATGTGCTAGGCAAGAGTCCTACACATTCTCCATCGACACAGGTTCCATCCCTATCACCTCTCTCTCCATCAAGACTTGCGTAGAAACGATTATGAGAATCGTGTTATGTACATGGGCACTAAGGCAGAATACTCCAGATGTATCATTTACCTAATTCAGTGATTACGCCACATTTGCCAGACGTGCCCAGAAAAATCCTCGAAACACCACTATTGGTGTACTGAAACTCCCCGTTGACTTCTTCAAGTGGAATGTCGGCGCTCATGGAGTGTAAAGTGTGGTCTGGGGTACTGAACCATTAGCTCATAGGACCGTTTTTCATAGACAGATCACTGAACGCGCACAAGTATCACAGCCTCCTAACAGACCATGCATGCTACAAGACGTTCCTCTGCAGAGCAATCTGTGGTACCAACAAGACGGTTGTCCAGACCATTGGGCACGAAGTACTACTAGAGCGTGTCTTCACAAATTGTTTCCAAATCGTTGGCTTGGAACCTGTGCCTTGGCTCGCACGTTCCTCCTATTTGACGCCTGTAGACAGTTTTCTGTTGGGAAAGCTGAAATACGCTGTCTACGAAGACATAACAGCTACACCCTATGATACGCAACTACGTATTACTGCAGCCTGCTCGGATATATTCACTGTAATGCTAGCAATGTATGCAGCAGTCGTTCTATACCAGACTGGAAGCGTGTATTGGCACTGATGATGGTCATTTTGAATACAACTATAGACAGTCACTTGTCTCGTTATTGGCCAGAACCCACATAATCAGGGTATGCAGCTTTGTTGTCCTTTACTGTGTGCTACCGCAGGTATTGTATAAGTGTCAGTGTGGGAACTTACGATACCTCGTAAACGACTCGCACTATAATCCTGCAATACCACTAACATCCTAATTTACGCTATTTGTAGTCTGTTAAAGTCGATAGGCATTGTTCCATTTAAGAAGTATGCTAGCAAAAAACTTGCTCTTCTAAATATTACCACAATCTGTTGATTGGCTAACAATAAAAGTCCCTGATTACCAATCCATTCTGTGAAAACCGCTCATCAGTACCACTTTCCATTCCCTCAATATTTGCGGTGCGCGAGTTTTAAGTGATTCAGCTCATATGTACACACGTAACTTTTTGAGATTTTTGGAACAGCGTTTACCCTTTATTACATTTATAAAAATTATACATTACATATATTAAAAATAGGTAAACAAAAACAAACGCGCATTCCAATTCAAAGCATTCGTTAAAAACTTTTCGGAGATTTGCGATGAGGAACATTCGCAGTTTCTATATACGTACGAATGTAAATGTTCGTTTCTTCAAAATCTCAAATCTTCGAAAGTTCTTCATGTATTGCTTTGAAATTTTGCCACAACTTGCGTTGTGCTGTAACAGCAACTAGTGTGTATGTAATATATAAATAATAAAAGAGGAGACGTTACAAACGTTACGTTTCAGAATATTGAAGACCCATTACCTTGAAATTCTGACGCGATGTTTCGCTGAAATACGCACTTGTTTTTATTTAGCTGTTTCTTTAAATATATATAATACATAAGTTTATAGAAACGTAATAATAGGGAAACGTTATAGAACACACAATACTGAAGCGTTGTTAACAAACAAGAAAGATGGCTTATTCTTTTATGATTATAACACTATTCCATAATCTGAATTTGCTGTAACAATAAATAAGATCAGAGAGAGGGAAGAAGGGGAGAGAGAGAGTTGGAAGGAAATGAAAATAGGCAGGAGGAAATGGACAGAGAGAGGGGGAGGAGGGGGAGATGGACAAAGAAAGGAAGGGGGGAGTGCTGTAAAGACTTATTAGAAACGTGTAATTGCTCTTCTCTTTGGTTGCCGTTTAAGCAGACTGAGCCAGTGCAAAGCGTGGCCGAGTGAATCTAGTTTCTTCAATAAAGTAGTCAATGAATTAGGTCTCATAGATGCTACAATCTTCTCAAAGGTTGAAATCATGCTTTTGTTACAAATTAAAATATATTGACATACCTAAAGATTTGACTGGCCTGTTTGGACATTATAGGCCAATATCATGCTCGAAATACCCGTCTGAGCCTTCAGCTGATCTACTGCAATCTGGGCTTGCTGAGTGGCATACAACTCCCCGAATCTGACCTGGAGATGATCAGACCTGTTAATCACGGCTTTTGATGATTCTTTGGTATGCTGCAAGTAGAGGGACCTGTCCTGAGTACCTGCTTAGATACAGTTTCCGAGAAACCAGATGCTGAATAATTGTGCAGAACAGTGGTACCAATAATGCTCGTCAAGTTTTGATCAGATTAGCGGCTAAAGTTCCTGGCCACCATGCAAGCGGTGCAGATTAAAACCGCGCCTGTGTGCTTTGCGTTTCAGATCTCACGTACAGTAAATCATTAAATTGTGTATGTCACCCAAAATTTTTCACAAATGGTCATTCAATAATTCAGCCCTTGCAACAAAATTTCTTCGTATGTGTATTCCGTTTGTTACAGAAAATATTACAGAATCGTCTTACTTGCTATCACTTGTATTACTTGTTCTGCTACAACACAACTGCGCTTGGTATTTACCGCAGAAGCAACCGAAACACGAATTCGCAAATAACCAGGCACGTGAAGTGAAAACTATTGCCTTGCAGGCTCCGCGAAGCTGGAAAACACCATTTAGATTAAAAAAAGATTGTTCTTTGTTCGATCAGTTTCGGCGTGAACCATGCGTGCCTGATCAATCCTACGAAGGATGTGCACTAAATTTATGCAGAATTAAAGAATTGGTTATTTAAGGAATCTTCCCTCAAAGTGCCACCAATGCGAACAAGAGGTGACCGAGACGTGTAACCAATGGCACCCCATACCATCACGCCGGGTGATACGCCAGCATGGCGATGACGAATACACGCTTCCAATGTGCGTTCACCGCGATGTCGCCAAACACGGATGCGACCATCATGATGCTGTAAACAGAACCTGGATTCATCGGAAAAAATGACGTTTTGCCATTCGCGAAACCAGGTTCGTCGTTGAGTACACCATCGCAGGCGCTCCTGTCTGTGATGCAGCGCCAAGGATAACCGCAGCCATGGTCTCCGACTGATAGTCCATGCTGCTGCAAACGTCGTCGAACTGTTCGTGCAGATGGTTGTTATCTTGCAAACGTCCTCATCTGTTGACTCAGGGATCGAGACGTGGCTGCACCATCCTTTACAACCGTGCGGATAAGATGCCTGTCATCTCGACTGCTAATGATACGAGGCCGTTGGGATCCAGCACTGCGTTCCATATTACCCTCCTGAACCCACCGATTCCATATTCTGCTAACTGTTATTGGATCTCGACCAACGCGAGCAGCATTCTCACGATACGATAAACCGCTATCGCGATAGGCTACAATCTGAACTTTATCAAAGTCGGAAACGTGATGGTACGCATTTTTCCTCCTTACACGAGGTATCACAACAACGTTTCACCAGGAAACGGCGGTCAACTGCTGTTTGTATATGAGAAATCGGTTGGAAACTTTGCACATGTCAGCGCGTTGTACGTGTCGCAACCGGCGCGAACCTTGTGTGAATGCTCTGAAAAGCTAATCAACTGCATATCACAGCATCTTCTTCCTGTCGATTAAATTTCTCGTCTGTAGCACGTCATCTTCGTGGTGTAGCAATTTTAAGGGCCAGTAGTGTATAACGAGGAACAGTGCGGTTGGCAAATATAATCTGATATCGGAACGTGGTTAGATCAAATCAACTTCCTCTCGTATTAATACCGTATAACATATTTGCCAAATGAAGCATGTATGGTCGTGCCGGGAAGAGAACATAAGATTACATTCAACTCGCCTGTCCATCTAGTCATGAAAAGTCAGCGTGAGTTTTCGGAAACGTTACCTAACATTTAACTCCATTCTCCCCTATCCAGCCGATGCCGCTACATATTCTCACCCTCATGCGCCTGTGGGCGTGGAGATTGAGTGTTGCAGATGAATGTCTTGGCCAGGCTGCTCTGCAAGCGATCCCCCACGATCTGCTTCTACGTCTCTTGTCCAAAAGCCCTATGCTGCCAAAGCGGAAGTCCGCCGAAGGAGAGAAGAGCTGATACTCGAAATAAATCTGTCACCAGAATTCCCGAGAGTGAATGCCACAAGACCAATGCCAGAATTCTGCTAGCAGAATGAAGTGCGCAAGCGGAATGAGAAGAGAACACGTTTCCTGTGCTTTCTTTCCTCAAAGTCTCCTACGTAAAGGCGTCAACCACCAGCACTCAGTTCTCCTGGCCCTAGCCAGTCATGTAATTCTTTTATATTGTTCATTCTCCCACTATGCAGCGTCTAAAAACCGTTGTCCAACACCACATTCTCCTGTTCGCACCGTTCAGAGAATTATGGGCAAGCGGGCCCGCATCAGAGTTTCGTGTCTGTAATTATTAATCTATGGTCTACGCCCGAAACATTACGGAAATCAGTTAGTGATATCCGCTTCTGTACTGTCGTTTTCAGAACTGCGAAGTATTATCTCTCACGACCGTAGGGTAGAAAAGTTATCTCTCGTTCCATTTGACTTCTGCGAACTCGCTGGCAATTGCACAATGCCCGGTGGAGAAGAAAAAAAAATCTATTCCAGAAGGGGTACATTGTAAAATTATCTCTATGCGGTAGGCGAGTCGCCACAGGCTATCTGTTTAACGTATTTTGTCAGGGAAATGGAGTTATTGGCTTTCCAATTTTCCCGGAAGAGCTTGCCAGGGCGGTGCAAGTAGAACAATGCAAGTTCAGAGCAACTGGCTTCACGGGCCATGAGTACCTACTCCACCATAGGTATCCTGCTTCTAAGTTGATCCATGGGCCCTCTGGAAGCAGCCTCTAACTTTGTGTTAGTGCTCGCTTTTCACGGCTTCGGTTTTACGCTAATATTCTACATACATGAACCATTTCCCAAGTACCAGATACAAAGGAAATTAATGAAGACGGTTTGATCCACACGAACACTGTTGTAGTCAGTATTTTGTTTTAGGCCAGACTCGCAGCATAGAATACTTCAAAATTACGAATAATTTGAATTGGTTCTTTGATTTTACTCGCTGTGGCTTTTCCTATCTGGTTTGTAAATATCAGACAACAGATAAATAATAACTATTATTAATAATAGTATGTGATCAGTTTATTCAAATTTTGCGTGCTTCACTATGGCTTTTTACGAAAGGTCCTTTCATTGTAAATTGACCGTGATTTTATGGTAAATATCGGACTTCGAGGCTGGAATAATTCCAAAGCTTTCTTTCGTACTGGACCTTGATGTAATTTGTAACACGAAACCTTTAGCCTTGCCAAGACGCCGTTTTATTGGAACAATAGCTTGCGACATAAATGAAACACAAAATTAAATAATACCACTTTATTCACAAAATATTATATAAAATTGAATAACATGACACTTACATTAATTCTGTTGCTGTGTGCAACTATGAGTACGCCTAGTGAGATTGCGTCTCAATATATATAATAATGGCGGTGTGCCAAATAATTATCTGCAGCGATTGCAGAAATGCGTCCGCTCAGGACGACTTCCAGAACAAAAAAGGTGCCGTCTTCTCGGCAAGAAAATTGAAATGCGTAATTACTGTAATGTTTCAGCGGTTGCAAGCCACAATCGATACAACCGCTTATACTAATTAATATCTTATGTAACTAATTTTCATTTTTATTCTGAACTTATATCTACGTTTTTGCTGTATATCCACGCCCATCCTACAAATGTGCCTTTAAATTTCCCCCTGAATCGTGAGGCGAAAGAACGCACCTGCAGGCGAGTAATTAACCCTAAAGCACATTGAGTACAATATTTACATAAATATTCAAATACAGTTCATGGTATACAATATTTGAATGAGGCGCGTTCGCCCCGAATATTTCAATGTTGGTATTGCAGCTGCCGCGCATTCACAGTCGCGTGTATTTCAGTCTGGCAGTAGCCGTTAGTTGAACTCGCGACACGGTAATCACAGTTTATATACAGTTCGTATGTGCGTATGCACAAGACATCACTGAGGCAGGACATTCCAAGAAGTTTTTCCAAAAAAATGCACTGACATCTAAAATAGGTACAATAATCGTAAGACTACTACATGTATTGAAGCAAAATACATTTCATTATTGGTCATTGTATCTCATGGAAAGTATAGCACTTAATATGTCTTTCTGTTTTATATTATCTGTCCTTGTACGATGTGTCGTCCTTTGCTGTTCATTTACACAAGACATACAATAATAACGCAAACTTGAGCATTGTTTTGGCAGTTTGCTTGACGTAAATGTTATTGCATATCGACGTCACTGTTCACAGATTTAACAACCGATACGTGGGCATGTTCACTCGTTACACTGTTTATTTTCACTGATAACACTGTTCTTCCTAGGTCATGCGTCGCGTGATTGAAGACTAGTCGATTTCCATTCCACAACATGAGTTTCTTGAAGGCATGGATCACAAGACTTCGGACGGCAAACTGCTGGCATCGATCCTCGATTTGTTCAGGTATGAGTGGCCGTTGTATTCCGAGAATATTACATTCCTTGAAGTCCTATCCACCGTGGAATTTTCTTCAGTGCTTCTGTGGTTTACCAGATCCTTATTTTGCACAGTTACATTGTGGTAAATGTCATTAGGCGGTGCACTACAAATGTTATTGAACTTTACATGCACAGTTCCATCGCGCTCACAGTTTATCTGGCGTCGTACAAAGAATGTTTGTTATCAACTTTTTACATAAATATTTCATCGCGGTCATTCTCATAGAGACATATAAAGGATAGTTGTAAGAATTTTGCACACATACTTCATCGCGGTTACAGGTATTGCGATGTGTGTAGAATGTCTTTAAAGCAGTCTCTTCCCAATAATCTCGTGGCTTTACACATTTTGATACATATTACAAATTCTGATCACATTTAGATACTAACACATTACATTTTGCTTTTCATCAATACAGATAATTACACATAAATAGCCGGCCGATGCGGCAGAGCGGTTCTAGGCGCTTCAGTCTGGAACCGCGTGACCGCTACGGTCGCAGGTTCGAATTCTGCCTCGGGCATGGATGTGTGTGATGTCATTAGGTTAGTTAGGTTTCAGTAGTTCTAAGTTCTAGGGGACTGATGACCTCAGATGTTAAGTCCCATAGTTCTCAGAGCTATTTGAAACATTTTTTGAACATATAAATACATAAATTACGTTTTGGGTTTATACGGAATACAAGTACTTACGTAATGTTACAGACATTACAGACTTTTGAACCGAATTTCGCATTCGCGCAATGATGTCACCTGAAACTGGAAAGTTTAGACACAGCATCTAGATACATCAGCAAACAATCCCAAGCGCACATCTATTAATGGACAAACGTCTAAAGCAACACACCAAAATCTAACCTACAGAATTCTCGCGTTACGAGTGTGTGTAAGCTGTGTATATGACCTTGGCTTCACATAAATATGTGTTACGCAGTATGAAGTGCATCTAATCCGTTCCTAGGTGATAGTGTTTGCTTGTCGTGTGGTTTTTTGAACACGTCAATCAGTCATGAATCGTACTTGACCGACGCTACAGTTAGTCAATTATGTTGTCTCAAAAATATTTTCATCGCGCTTAAGTAAATGTCGTCATAATATTTGCATTAAAATTTAGGCTGATGTTGTACATGTACGTTCGGCGAAGTCGAAATCTCTTCTTTCTTCTTCTGTTGCTGGCTGGATCTGCTGAAATAAAATTTCTTATGCTACCTTACTTCCTTTGCAGTAGTACTGAGAGGTACGTGTGTTTTATAAATACACAGTTTACTTAATCATTACTAACAGATAAACGCTTATTGCTTAGAATGAAAACGTCTCGATGAGCGTAAAGCCCAATGATTTTATTTGTTTTTGTGTTCCGCAACAGGAATGCGCCAGGATGCGGTATGTAGGCAATTATGTATGGTCCGTTCTACAGCAGTGTAGATCTCGTTCCGCCGTCATAGTGCAGAATATTTATGGTGAATACGCAATAATACTTGTACCCCTACGTTGACTTCATGCTTTTGCTTAATAGTACTAGAGTAGTATCTGTTCCTTGCATCAGCAAGCTGCGCCAGAGTGTTTAGTACTTCTCTTATCTTTTCATCGTGCGACTGCTGCTGAGGCGACAGCTCCGGCAGCGGATCGCTCCACTCATTTGATTCTTTGCGGTGGAACATAAGCTCGTTAGGTGAGTATGTTGTGTCATATACATTCAGGTTGTTGTGAACTTCTTCAAACAGTGACAAATAACTTACCCAATTCGAATGCTGTGTAGGTATATATGTTTTCAAGAATCTGTTCAGTTCTCTGAAAATTCATACTGTAGGGTTATATTGTGGGCTAAACTTCGACATGAAGATGCTCTTAATGCTATTGTCCTTTAAGAATTATCGCCATTTGTACCCTGTGTAGTACGTGGCGTTACCAGATAAAATTGCCTTGGGTTTTCCCACGAGAGGAATGTAGTCACGTCAGAATCGTCTGATGACTGCGTTAGCAGTTGCAGATTTTATGGTGTACAGCTGAAAATGTTTAGAAAATAAGTCATAAAATGCTAATATACACCTCACACCACCACTACTTGCTGGATTTGGGCCACTTACGTTCGTAGGTACAATCTCCCGACGTTTGCTGGGTAGTATGGAATGTAGGTCTGCCTTTGAAGATAGGTACTGGGGTTTAGATTTCTGACAATTTATGCACGTTTTAGCGAAATAACAATACGTGATGCCCGGGTTCGATTCCCGGCGGGGTCAGGGATTTTCTCTGCCTCGTGATGGCTGGGTGTTGTGTGATGTCCTTAGGTTAGTTAGGTTTAAGTAGTCCTAAGTTCTAGGGGACTGATGACCATAGATGTTAAGTCCCATAGTGCTCAGAGCCAATACGTGATAAGTTTTGCAAAGCACTTCTTCGTTGCATAATGTCCCCAAACTATGTGTATGTGCCAGATTAAGTGGTCTTCCGAGTCCTTTGGAATACATACACACCTGTTAGAGCCATCAGGATGACGACAATAGAATAACACCTCACTATATGTAAGATAACGGCTAGACAGTGGATGGTCAGTCGGAATTGTAGTTGTAAATTGTTGTAGTTGTGCTGGGAAAGTCCCTGAGCTTCAAGCGCTAATAGAAAGCACATAAGCTGAAATCGTTATAGGTACAGAAAGCTGGCTACAGCCTGAAGTAAGTTCTGCAGAAATTTTTAGGAAGTCTCAGAGGGTGTTCAGGAAAGATAGATTCGGCAGAATTGGTGGTGGAGTGTTTGTGTCTGTCAGTAGTGGTTTATCTTGTAGTGAAGTCGAAGTAGATACTCCGTGCGAATTGCTATGGGTGGAGGTTATACTTAACAGCCGAACTAAGTTAATAATTGGCTCCTTCTACCGACCACCAGACTCCGATGATATAGCTGCTGAACAGTTCAGAGAAAATTTGAGTCTTGTAACAAATAAATACCCCACTCACACGGTATAGTTGGTGGGGATTTCAACCTTCCCTCGATATGTTGGCAAAAATACTTGTTCAAAACCGGTGGTAGGCAGAAAACATCTTCCGAGATTGTCCTAAATGCTTTCTCCGAAAATTATTTCGAGCAGTTTGTCCACGAACCCACGCGAATTGTAAATGGTTGCGAAAACACACTTTACCTCTTAGCCAAAAATAATCCAGAGCTAATAGAGAGCATCATGACTGATACAGGGATTAGTGATCACAAGGTCGTTGTAGCTAGGCTCAATACCGTTTCTTCCAAATCCACCAGAAACAAACGCAAAATAATTTTATTTAACAAAGCGGATTAAGTGTCACTAGAAGCCTTCCTAAGAGACAATCTCCATTCCTTCCGAACTGACTATGCAAATGTAGACGAGATGTGGCTCAAAATCAAAGATGTAGTAGCAACAGCAATTGAGAGATTCATACCTCATAAAGTGGTAAGAGATGGAACTGATCCCCCATGGTACTCAAATCAGGTCCGAACGCTGTTGCAGAGGCAACGGAAAAAGCATGCGAAGTTCAGAAGAACGCGAAATCCAGAAGATTGGCTAAAATTTACAGACGCACGAAATTTGGGACGGACTTCGATGCGAGATGCCTTTAATAGGTTCCACAACGAAACATTGTCTCGAAATTTGGTAGAAAATCCAAAGAAATTCTGGTCGTATGTAAAGTACACAAGCAGCAAGACGCAGTCAATACCTTCGCTGCGCAGTGCCGATGGTACTGTTACCGACGACTGTGCTGCTAGGGAACGTCTTCAGGTCCAGATTGTATACCGATTAGGTTCCTTTCAGATTACGCTGATACAAAAGCTCCCTACTTAGCAATCATATACAACCGCTCGCTCACCGATAGATCTGTACTTATAGATTGGAAAATTGCGCAGGTCGCACCAGTGTTTAAGAAGGGTAGTAGGAGTAATCCATCGACCTACAGACCTATATCATTTACGTCGGTTTGCAGTAGGGTTTTGGAGCATATACTGTATTCAAAAATTATGAATCACCTCGAAGGGAACGACGATCTATTGATACGTAATCAGCATGGTTTCAGAAAACATAGTTCTTGTGCATCGCAGCTAGCTCTTTTTTCGCACGAAGTAATGGCCGCTATCGACAGGGGATCTCAACTTGATCCCCTATTTACAGATTTTCGGAAAGCTTTTGACACCGTTCCTCACAAGCGACTTCTAATCAAGCTGCGGGCCTATGGGGTATCGTCTCATTTGTACGACTGGATTCGTGATTTACTGTCAGGAAGGTCGTTCGTAGTAATAGACGGCAAGTCATCGAGTAAAACTGAAGTGATATCAGGTGTTCCCCAGGGAAGCGTCCTGGGACCTCTGCTGTTCCTGATCTATATAAATGACCGGGGTGACAATCTGAGCAGTTCTCTTAGGTTGTTCGCAGATGATGCTGTAATTTACCGCCTAGTAAGGTCATCCGAAGACCAGTGTCAGTTGCAAAGCGATTTAGAAAAGACTGCTGTATGGTGTGGCAGGTGGCAGTTGACGCTAAATAACGAAAAGTGTGAGGTGATCCACATGAGTTCCAAAAGAAATCCGTTGGAATTCGATTACTCGATAAATAGTACAATTCTCAAGGCTGTCTATTCAACTAAGTACCTTGGTGTTAAAATTACGAAGAACTTCAGTTGGAAAGACCACATAGATATTATTGTGGGGAAGGCGAGCCAAAGGTTGCGTTTCATTGGCAGGACACTTAGAAGATGCAAGTCCACTAAAGAGACAGCTTTCACTACACTCGTTCGTCCTCTGTTGGAATATTGCTGTGCGGTGTGGGATCCTTACCAGGTGGGATTGACGGAGGACATCGAAAGGGTGCAAAAAAGGGCAACTCGTTTTGTATTATCACGTAATAGGGGAGAGTGTGTGGCAGATATGATACGCGAGTTGGGATGGAAGTCATTAAAGCAAAGACGGTTTTCGTCTCCGCGAGATGTATTTACGAAATTTCAGTCACCAACTTTCTCTTCCGAATACGAAAATATTTTGTTGAGTCCAACCTACATAGGTAGGAATGATCATCAAAATAAAATAAGAGAAATCAGAGCTCGAACAGAAAGGTTTAGGTGTTCGTTTTTCCCGGGCGCTGTTCGGGAGTGGAATGGTTGGGAGATTGTATGATTGTGGTACGATGAACCCTCTGCCAAGCACTTAAATGTGAATTGCAGAGTAATCATGTAGATGTAGATGAAAGTTCTTACCTTGTTCCACTGTGGATCAGATTTTTTGTAAAGCTGCAAAATTTCTACACAAATCAATATAATATTGCTAATACTATTTATCCCGCATTAGTATTCTGTATTCGTTGCCATTATCAAGATCAGTTTTACAGTCATCATACCTTGTGGAAGACGGGACAAAGCATCAGCAATGATGTTGTCTTTACCTTTAACGTATACAATGTCAAATGAGTAATTCTGCAGAGATAAAGTCCAGCGTGACAATCTAGGATGAACTAGCTTACATGTTAACATAAATGTCAGAGCTTGGTGATCTGTATAAATTTTCTTGTGTATACTGTAAAAATAATAGTTTAACTTTTTGAACGCCCAAACAGTAGAAAGAGTTTCACGTTCAGTAGTTGAATAAATGCGTTCACATTCACTTAAACTACGACTTGCAAATTCAATGATTTTTACCTGTTCCTCTTTTCCATTCTTAACTACTTGAAATAGGTAGCAACCCAAGCCACTGCATCACGCGTCACACGTCATACAAAAATCTAAACTAAAGTCTAGATTCACCAATGCGTGCTTAATGTTATTCAAATCTAGCTGGCTCTGCTCAGACCAGACCCATACCTGAGTCTTCTTAATTAAATCTAAGAGATGGTTACTGTTCAATAGTTGTTGTGACAGGAAACGTCGAAAGAAAGGACAGAGTCCTAGAAATGACTTCAGTTGGTTTTTAATACGAATACTAGGATAATTCCTAATAGCGTCCAACTTACCTGGATCAGGGCGTATACCCTGTGCATTAATTATGTGTCTAAGATACCTTATCTCACTACAAGGAAATGTTGACATGTTGACTTCTTTAGATTAGCTGTTACACCAGCTTGTGCAGATTGCGTACAGGTAGTATAATTTTATTTGTGGCACGTACGTCCAACACCACTCTAATATTGCCGTTAGGTTGTTTGACGACAAGTAATGGACTACAGTATAGAGATGTGAAAGGTTCAATGATTTTCCACTCTAAAATCTTTTAAGTCCTTGCCACATCGCAGGTCATTGAGATAGTGGTACATTATAGGTTTTGTGATAGTAAATTTGGTAATATGGTGAGGCTTGGCATAAATATTATAAATATATGCCTTAATGATACCTGGTCGATTGGAAAAAGACATGTCTATACGTAGATAGTACTTGATAAAGCTAATTGCGTTGATCACTAGAAACAGCAGTGGTTTCACTTAACTTAAGGCTAATCAGTGTTTTCAAGTCACGATATTTAGGTGCGAGTGCCTGTATATTTCGACGCTCTCTTACAAAAATTGAATTTTGTACCCTGTACAATACCTGCCATTTTGAAAGTCGTGGTATCCAAGTAAATCGTGGTTTCACTGTCCTTATGTCCCAGGAAACATTTTAATTCGAGAAGTCAAAAATACTGTCCTTCTCATATAACCTATAATACAATTAGTAACAAGATTCTCGACCAAGAGGAATGGCCATTGTACTGTTCCATTACCTTTCTTATTGGTCACAAAAACCTGTTTCATAACTCTTCTAGACTTATTACCTATGGCAGTTAAAATCTGACACTTACTCTGGTACAGGTTCAAATTCAATCATTTTCTCATAGCCGATCCTGTGCCCAAAACAATAATGGTTGGAATTCCTCCTACTATACCATTTGTTGTAGCTGAAACTATTTCGTTGCTGGATGAACGACATTGTGTATTTTGCTGCAGTAGTTCATCAGATAAGTATCATCATCATTGTAGCATATAAACAACAGTGGTTGCTGCTTGGAAGTATTTGCTACATAATCATTGTGTTAGTCATCAGTTGGTGTATCAAACAATGATTTGGTATAAGTCGCCCCCCAAACCTTCTTCAGCCACGACCTGGGGCACAACAGTTTGACGTCGTCGTAATTGGTGCAGGTGATGATACAGGTGGCAGTGGAGTTTTACTTGACACTTCTGTTAAGTTTACATTAGGGTATTGTGTATTCTACTCCCCCTATGTTGTGGCTTCAGCGGTTGATTGGTGGGTAAGGCCAAATTTTGATTTTGTACCGGCTGTGGCGGTATTTTCCCTAGACCTGTGTTGATGTTGTACTGAGCTTGTGGACCAGTATTTTGGTGCGCATTACCGTGGTTATTGTTCCAGTTTTACTGTTGCTTTGGTACAGGCAGATAATTGTTTCTGTTTTTGTTCCAGTTTTTGTTGTTCCCTTTTCTGTTATTTCCATTACTATTGTTGCGGCGCCTCTTGTGTGGATTGTCGCTCGTTGTGTATGATACGTTATGATTATTGTTCATAATGGGGTGTATGTGCTGATATTGGTATTTGTATTGGTTTGAGGAAGGATGGTGTTGATTCTGCTGCGCTACGTAACCGACAGCGGCGGCGCGCCAGGATTAAGTTGGCTAGCCTGCGCGTTTTGCATGCCACTGACGTACACATTGTGGCAGCTGTTTTGCCGTGCCGAACGTTGATTCTCATATAACATATCAACAGAATCAAGCAGAGACAGAAAACATTCTGCATCATTGTCTGGAATGTGCAGTAACTTCTCTTCAATGTTAAAAGGCAATCTGGCTTTTAGTGCGCGGAGTACATCGCGCGTAGCTACAGGTTCATCAAGAAAGGGGCCCATATTCAAATACTTCTCAAAATACCGGCGCAAATTGCCATGTCTAACAACGGAAGGCTCTGGTGCCACAGTCTGTTTCCTTAGACGTTCTAGTACCGACTGCGATCAAAATTTGGCCAAGAAAGATCTTTCAAATTGCTCATATGTCACGCATCTGTCGGCTTCATTATATGCCCATACAGCTGCATGCTGTCAGAAAAGTTACAGGATGTACAGTACGTTTTTCTGGGAAGGAAGGCTGAAACTGCCGATGCCTAATCAGACTTTCTTCTTCTTTGGCACTGTAATGTCGATTACTTGCACTGTAATTATTATAGTGATCGACTGGTGACTGGAAAGGAATGTATTGCCCATAAATGTCGCTACTGTAATTAGGTGTTATGTGTACAGGAGTGTACAGTTTCTATGAGGTGTGTGTTGTGTACGGAGAATACGTGTCATACCTATATTTGTTTTCATTACCAAAGCGAGCACTTTGATTGTAGTATTACTACACTCCAGACGTATGTCATCGTTTAGTTGTTTCTGTTGCGCTGCGTTGGATTAAGCTGCGTCAGCTGTGACATGCAAAAATGCAAAAATGTAATGTCTTACCTTGGATCCAAGTATGCAGTGTATATTCCTGGTTTCATCATCAATTGCAATGGTTCCTCTTTTTGTTTGGTCTTTACAAATATTCAGTGGCAATGGCTCGTCAGCTATGATCCCATTATCCATGCAACAAAGAAAAACAATTTAGCAAATACAATAAATGGTCCAGACACGAAGCCGCCAGTTCGGTTTTTATCGCCGTGGCTTTTCCTGTCTGGTTTGTGAATACCAGACAAAAGATAAATAATAATAATTATTAATAACAGTACAAACTTTGCGTAAGGATCGTTCATTGTAAATTGACCGTGAGTTTATGGAAAATAGTCCGCCCCTCGTGGTCTCACGGTAGCGTTTCCGCTTCCGGATCACGGGGTCCCGGGTTCGATTCCCGGCGGGGTCAGGGATTTTTCCTGCCTCGAGATGACTGGGTGTTATTGTGTCGTCTTCATCATCATCATTCATCCCCATTACGGTCGGAGGAAGGCAACGGCAAACCACCTCCATTAGGACCTTGCCTAGTAAGGCGGTGCGGGTCTCCCGCATCGTTCCCCTACGCTCTGTAAAGAAGCATGGGACTTCATTTCCATTTCATTTATGGAAAATATCGGACTACGTAGTTTGAATAATTCCAAAGCTTTGGTTAGTATTGGACCTTGATATAATTTGTAACACGAAACCTTTAGTCTTGCCAAAACGCCGTTTAATTGAAACAATAGCCTTCAACATAAATGAAAGAAAAGATTAAATAATATCACTGTATTCACGAAATATTCTACTAAATGGAATAACACAGACACATTAATTCTGTTTCTGTGCGCATCTATGAGTACGCCTAGTGAGACTGCGTCTCAATATATGTAAAAATGGCGGTTTGCCAAACAATTATCTACAGCGACTGCAGATATGCGTCCGATCAGGACGGCTTCCAGAACGAGAAAAGTTCCGTCTTCTCGGCAAGACAACTGAACCGCGTAATTATTCTAATTTTTCAGCGGTTGCACGCTACAATCGATACTGCCGCTTATACTAATTAATATCTTACGTTTTCTTATCTTAAATCTACGAACTTAAATCTACGTTTTTGCTATACAGTATATCCATGCCCATCCTACAACTGTGCCTTTAAAGAAGGATCACAAAGATAAAGTTCTGGGGAAAGCAAACCATAGCCTGTGATTTATTGGGAGAACACTTAGAGAGGGTAACAGATCTACTAAAGAGACTGCTTACACTACACTTCCACGCGATCTTCTTGAGTGCTCTTGTGAGATGGGGGATCCGAATCAGATAGGATTAACGTAGGACATCGACAAAGTTCAAAGAAGGCTGGTTGCTTTGTACTGTCGCGAACTAACAGAGAGATTACCACGGACATGAAGCGTGAATTGGGACGGCAGTCATTAAAATAAAGGTGTTTCCCGCTGTGACGGGACCATCTCATGAAATTTCAATCTCCAAGTTTCTCCTCAGTGTATAAAAATACTTGCTAGCGCCCACCTACATAGGGAGAAAGGACCACCATAATAAAATAAGAGAAATAAGAGCTTGCACGGAAATATTTATGTGTTCGTTGTTCCTGCTCGCTGTGCAGAAGTGGAGCGGTAGGGAAGTTGCTTAAAGGTGGTTAGATGAACCTTCTACCAGGCGTTTAATTGCGAATATCAGAGTAACAATGTAGATGTAGAAAATCGGACATTTTATAGAATTATTCCAGGCAAGCTGCAGAGAGTTTGATTAGTAGTGCTTCGTCCTTACTACAACTTTACTTTGGCTATAGAGCCATCTCCAAGAATACCCATAGATGTTACAGCTTGTGAGTCTACTTAGGTTTATAAAAGGTGTACAGCTTACACATACACTTACGTCTAGTTGGAATAGACGCCCATATTGTACAGTGAGTAAACTGGCGACTTTATTTATTGCTAGGCTCTAATAAGGGGCGTAATTTCTATTGATGTAGAGGTTTTTCGTACAATAATTTTACAGCCATATTGAGAGTTTATTCTCACTGATGCTTTATGTGAACATCTTAATCTTTTCTAATAAGTGATATTAGTTGTGTTTCATTGATATTGTAATTTGGTCATGATTTATGTCTTTTCTTTGATTTACTGTGTTTTTTATTCTTTTAAGTAAATTAGAATAGTATAGTATAACAGGGAATGCTGCAAAGTGGTTCAACTCTTATATCTCTAGCAGGAAACAAAGGGTGTTATTAGGAAAGAGACATGTATCAAGGTATCAGGTATCATCCAACTGGGAACTAATTACATGTGGGATCACACAAGGTTCCATTTTAGGACCCTTACTTTTTCTTGTGTATATCAATGACCTTTCATCAGTAACATTACCAGATGCCAAGTTCGTTTTGTTTGTCGATGATACAAACATTGCAATAAATAGCAAATCAAGTGCAGTCTTAGAAAGATCAGCTAATAAAATATTTGTGGACATTAATCACTGGTTCCTAGCCAATTCCTTGTCACTAAACTTTGAAAAAACACACTACATGCAGTTCAGAACTTGTAAGATGTGTCCCACGAGTATATGCCTAACATATGATGACAAGCAGATAGAAGAAGTTGACAGTGTTAAATTCTTGGGGTTATGGTTTGATAATAAATTCAACTGGGAAAAGCACACTACAGAGCTGCTGAAGCGTCTTAACAAATCTCTATTTGTAATGCGAATTGTGTCAGACATAGGGGATATAAAAATGATAAAGCTGGCATACTATGCTTACTTTCTTTCCATAATGTCATATGGGATTATTTTTTTGGGTAATACATCAAGCCAAGCTAAAGTTTTCTGGGCACAAAAACGTGCAGTAAGAGTTATATGTGGTGTGAACTCAAGAACATCCTGGAGAAGCCTGTTTAGGCAACTAGGGATTCTAACTACTTCTTCCCAATATATTTATTCTTTAATGATACTTGCCACTAAAAATATATCACTTCTTCAAACCAACAGCTCAATGCATGGAATCAATACTAGAAATAAGAATAATCTTCACAAGGATTTAAAGTCACTTAGTCTTGTACAAAAAGGTGTGCATTAATCAAAAAATGGTTCAAATGGCTCTGAGCACTATGGGATTTAACATCTGTGGTCATCAGTCCCCTAGAACTTAGAACTACTTAAACCTAACTAACCTAAAGACATCACACACATCCATGCCCGAGGCAGGATTCGAACCTGCGACCATAGCAGTCACGCGGTTCCAGACTGAAGCGCCTAGAACCGCACGGCCACACCGACCGGCTGCATTATTCAGGAACACACATTTTCAGTAACTTGCTGGCAGCCATAAAATGCTTAACAACCAATGAAATTCAGTTTAATAGAAGCCTAAAGGATTTATTGGTGGCCAAATCCTTCTGCTCCATTGATGAACTTCTCAGTAGAACCAACCGATTTGTGTGTGTATATATATATATATATAAGTACAATATAACTTCTGCACAATTTCAGTGCAGTAATGTGTTCATTGTAAATAGGTGTGTGTGTGTTTGCGCGCGCGTGTGTGTGTGTGTTAGTGTGTGTATGTGTGTGTGTGTGTGTGTGTGTGTGTGTGTGTGTGTGTGTAAGTACAATCTAACTTCTGCACCATTTCAGTGCATTAATGTGTTACCCGTTTATTACCTTATAAATAAATAAAACTTTTCTATTTTAAATTCAGTGCATTAATATTTGTAAAATGATTCTTTCATTTAGTGTTCATTAAAAAAAGACGATCATTTCACTTGGGACCTGTGGAATGGTACATTAGCTTATTTGTTTGAGTTGTAAATATTTGTCATGTATTGTTGTTTTTCTGACATGTTCTACATCCTGGAGGACCTCCTCAGTACGGATCAATTGGGATGAAAGTATATCTATTCAAATCTAATCTAATCTGTCCATTCTCGATTTCCAAAAGTCAATAAAAGTTCCTAGATCACTTCTCTGTTTAAGATTGATTTGTTCATTGGGAATATCGTTTGGATAATTTTTCGTGTTCGTATGTATTTCTCATTATTTCAGAACGTTCATAGCATGTCCTTCTTGTATTTTGTGTAGAAAGTGTAATGCATTTTCGATATGCCCTTTTTTGGTGGTTTTGGTTTTTTAGATGTAGGTAAATGCTTGATTGATGTCGCAATTTTCTGTGTATTCTTTAAATCCAATGTTGAAGTTTCATCCCGTTTGACCGATATAGAATTTAGAGCATTCCTTATGCGAAATTTTGTATATGACTGGGTAGGCAAAATCAGCAATTTTGGATTTTCTAGTTTGAATGTTCGTCGTCAGATTGTTGTTTGTTCGGAATGTTATTCGTATGTTTGTTTTGTTTAAGATTTGATTGATTTTTATCGATAATTGTCCCAAGTATGTCGTCGATCAATATGTTGCTTTTTTTTAGTTTTGTCAAAAGTATCTAACGAAAAAATTCTACGCAGATGGAAATTACCTGTCTTACAATAGTATGGCAATGAATAAACAGTTGGCGATAATGACGTCTGTTCCTACTGGACGTAAGTATATATGTAAAGTGACCTTTATGTACAACTTTTATAAATGTAAGTCGACTCATCAATTGTGACATCTACGGTTTATTTGAGAACGGCGCTATAGCCGAAGCAACCTTGTAATAAGGAAGAAGCACTACTAATTAAACTACCTACAACTTGCCTAGAATAATTCATTTCAAAACTGTCGTAATTATCATGGTAATGAATAAATAATAATGAATTGATCAGACTACATATGACTTTAGTCAGTGCCAGATGTGATTTATAAATCAAAGAAAATGAGAAGTGTTAGGCTGCAAACGTCTTGACACTTTTCAGATGTAATGTCTAATAACTATTAAACCAACATAGGAATTGTAAAGTCTGTATCACGTAAATACATCGGAAGATTCACTGCCATTACAAACGCTCATCTACATGCACACTTAACACGTGCCTAAGAATCAGTGCTGTACGTGAATTTCCCCTAGAACTGAATCTACAAATATCTTATTGCACCTGCTTTGTAAGAAGAATAAAAGATCAAGGGTTCTGTGAGAATACAGACTTAAGTCTACAAAAGTAAATATGTACAGTTTAAACGTCCGGTATCGATAGAACACAGACTTAAGCCTATGGAAGTAAACACAGTTTCAGCTTCCTGTATCGATACCCCTCCGTTTTTACTAACGCGAATCGAAAGTCTGTATACATGAAGCTTCGGATTGTGTATCAAGTTAGTTGGCGCAGAAGCAACTACGGAGTAACCGCATTTACCGGACGTCGCCGTAAAAAACGTGCGGACTGTCCCTAATGACTTTGGTTTGTATCAAGTGATGCTCTGTACGTATAAAAAGTTCCATAAGTATGAAATTTAGTACAGAACTGCTCGTACAAACTTCCAATGAACATAAACAGCGCCGTAAACATAGACTTGAATAGCATAATTAATACATGAATAGGTTGCAAATTTTCTGTGAAGTTACTTCAACACTGATGAGCGACTGTTTCGTTTATTTTAGTAACGCTCTGGTGCTCCAAAATATTTTCCCAAACCACACAGAGTATCGGTTACAAAAATACTGGCTCATAGTAACGTTTAATAGCGGTAACCGTCTGTTAAAGTGCGAACAGCCAAATTCTACATCTACATCTACATCCATAATCCGCAAGCCACCTCACGGTGTGTCGCGGAGGGTACATTGAGTACCTCTATCGGTTCTCCCTTCTATTCCAGTCTCGTATTGTTCGTGGAAAGAAAGATTGTCGGTATGCTTCTGTGTGGGCTCTAACCTCTCTGATTTTATCCTCATGGTCTCTTCGCGAGATATACGTAGGAGGGAGCATTATACTGCTTGACTCTTCTATGAAGGTATGTTCTCGAAACTTCAACAAAAGCCCGTACCGAGCTACTGAGTGTCTCTCCTGCAGAGTCCTGGAGTTTATCTATCATCTCCTTAACGCTTTCGCGATTACTAAATGATCCTGTAACGAAGCTCTCCGTTGGATCTTCTCCATGTCTTCTATCAACCCTATCTGGTACGGATAGCACACTACTGAGCAGTGGGCGAACAAGCGTACTGTAACCTACTTCCTTTGTTTTCGGATTGCATTTCCTTAGGATTCTTCCAATGAATCTCAGTCTGGCATCTGCTTTACCGACGATCAACATTATATGATCATTCCATTTTAAATCATTCCTAATGCGTACTCCCAGATAATTTATGGAATTAACTGCGTCCAGTTGCTGACCTGCTATTTTGTAGCTAAATGATAAGGGATCCTTCTTTCTACGTATTCGCAGCACATTACACTTGTCTACATTGAGATTCAATTTCCATTCCCTGCACCATGCGTCAATTCGCTGCAGATCCTCCTGCATTTCAGTACAATTTTCCATTGTTACAACCTCTCGATACACCACAGCATCATCTGCAAAAAGCCTCAGTGAACTTCCGATGTCATCCACAGGGTCATTTATGTATATTGTGAATAGCAACGGTCCTATGACACTCCCCTGCGGCATACTTGAAATCACTCTTACTTCGGAAGACTTCTCTCCATTGAGACTGACATGCTGCGTTCTGTTATGTAGGAACTCTTCAATCCAATCACACAATTGGTCTGATAGTCCATATGCTCTTACTATGTTCATTAAACGACTGTGGGGAACTATATCGAACGCCTTGCGGAAGTCAAGAAATACGGCATCTACCTGTGAACCCGTGTCTATGGCCCTGTGAGTCTCGTGGACGAATAGCGCGAGCTGTATTTAACGAAACAACGTCTTAGTTCGCTTTTAAATTGTGGGTCATAATTTTACCTCATACGTATGGTCAGTCATGGCGTGCACTGCAACTCTTTTTGCTATCTACGACCGTAGTCAGCGTGAAGAACAACATGAACTTAAGTGCGGGCGAACCGACTTCACACGCCGAAGGTAAGTCTGATCAGACACCGATTGTAACATCATCATTTACTTAACAGTGGGTTCGGATATAACTGATTGGTGTGCTAACATGGCACAAAAACCTTAATAGTCAGTGCTTGAGAACGCAACAAGTGACAGCCCATCCGATTACAACACGGAGTTACATCAGTCAGCCGTAGAAGACGTCAGTTATCATTATCACACGAATTTGTACAAAGCAAGTGTCATCATACCGTAGAGTTGTACAAACCGCGGTACAGGCAGGCGGGAAAAATATTTTTCCAAGTTTTCATGAAACGCAAAACATTTCCTTAGATATTAAAATAACATGTAAGGAACAATGACTGATTGTGTTGTGCCTTCCGAGAACAGAGAGTTGTATGTGCATTAAGTAGGGGAAGCAGTGAGCATGTTGCCGAGTATCTCATGCAGCGGAAGTCGGCAGAGTGCTGTAAGATGCAAATTAACGACCGCTCCAAGACGTGGAGAGCCGAGGGAAGGGAGGGTGGAACTACGAAAGTGTAACGTGATTTACATTCACAGAACCCTCTTCCAGACACACAAACTGGCGCTACGTCCAAGGTGACATTGTATTTACTGAACTACTCCGAAGTTTCAGAACCAGCAATGCTCGCGGAAATGCATGCCTGAAAATGTGGCTCCTTTATCGCGTCGGAGTATGCCCGAGACAAGTTTACTGTATTTTCGGTTGCTACCACTTGCTAAACGTCAGATGTGCCCATCCTAAGATTGCAAGACACAGTTCGTCACATTTATTTCATTTCTTTCTATTTTGATTTTTGTTTCTTTCAGTTGTATTGAACTTCACAGGTATATTTTTCGAGTGAACATTAGAGACACTCGACTATATCCACTGAGATACAACGGGAGTTATTCTACGTTATGGAAGAGAAAAAGATTAGATGCAAGAACAAGTCGATGTGTTGTGATTCATCAGGCTCTCATATTACACGTGCATCAGTTGTTAAAATACCAATACAATACAGTGATTTCATCTCAGCAATAATTTGAGTAGTGTAGTTTGTTGTTACTAAAGCAGATTGATGATGTGATTCATATTAAGTATGAAGCTGCTGAAGATACATGACTTTTTCTATTACTTAACGTTGCAATTCGTTCCCTAAGCCTGATGACAATGTTAAGTAACTTTAACTGACGTGGTTATTTCAAAAAGAGAAAAAAAAATACGGAGTACATTGCCCATTGATAAATCCTTATATATTAATTATATTTCATAGTGAATAATTTATTTGTATGTATCTTGTTTCGTGTCTGAGAAGTGCGTTATTCGATAATGTGACGACATTATTTTTCTGGAAATCTGTTGATACTTGTAAATCATTCGTTTTGTATATTTTTGAATCCAGCATAATCGTCTCGATGCTACAACTTCACCTGTTTACAGTAACTCTGAAGATTTATCAGTGTTAATGGTGATGATTTCTGTGATTGTGAATTGAATTGTCAGAAGAAATACAGCAACGTGTTACTTCTTGTACAGCTATATTCACGACAAGACTCGTTTCAGGTAATTAGACGTCTTCAGTTAGCGGCATAGACCTATATTCTCCTCAGGTAAGCGTCTTTATCTCCTGAGTATTGAAGGCTGTACCCGCCTTTAGTTCTGTAACTTGCAGCTCCTACTCCCACCTGCATATTCATAGCACAATTACTTTTGTTCAGCAAGGCAGAAAATATGGCAAGTGACGCGCATAGGTTCATCATCGTCTGCGAATCATATAATCGACTAACAAAATGTGGATAAACGCTTATCGAGGCCCGCCATGACACGGCTGCAAGGATTACTCGTAAATATTTCTATTTTTTTTTTTAAATTCGTCCTCTTTGTGGCCCACGGCTAGTAGGCCTTACATGAAGCAAATTGAACTCCATGTTAAGTAATACATATAGACATGTTTTTCTCGAGAAAATTGTAGAAATTGTGGTACGAGTAACTCTGTTTGGCGTCTGATGTTACGGAAAAACGTTGTTGACCAAAGTTCCCTTTCTCTCTCTGTCTGTCTCTCTCCCTCTCTCCTTCCCTTACTCGCTCACATACACAATATCTCTTCTTCGAACTTCCATTTTCCATTCTTTCAAACTAAGTTTAGTTTTCTGTAGCAAGCTGTTGCCACCCATGGATTACACGTAAATTTTCTAGTGGCATGTCTTGGTCTCGGTATAGTCAATCGTCCACTGGCGATGCTTCCTTAAGCGAAATTTTAGCTTTGGCAGATGCATGAACACTCCTTGAAGCCTTTCTCTTTCCTTCTTACGTCAATGTCTTTACTTAGAAACCTAATCGATTTGATAAAGTACGTACCACTGCTGACTGGTGTCGTATGCTGTTCTCTCTCCCCTTTTTCTGTTTCAACTACCCAAGCCCCCTCTTCGAAGTTCGTGCTGTCTTCCATCATCCTGTCTTCCAGGCGATCGATTTCGTTTCCTTTTCACTCTGTGACCCAACTCTATATCTTCTTTAGTTATTTATTATAATTAGTTTGTCCGAAATGGCCGTATATAGGTTCCGTTATGTCCCCTGCCGCTTCATCATTTAATTGACTTCGTTCTGGTGTGGTCTAACGTTGAGATAACCATCTCGTCAGCAGTTGATCAGTTGATCTTGTCCTCTTTCTCTCTTTCCGTTATTTCCCAAACTTCTGATAATTACATACTGCAATTTAGCACAGTATTGCGGGTTATTATTACTTGCAGGGTTATACGTCCTCAATTATTTGCTAGATGTATTCCAGTCCCTGTCTTTCTCTACAGTTTTTGTCCTCTACAGATCTCTCTGGTACCATGGAAGCCATTCCCTCATGTCTTAACAGATGTCACTTCTCCTTATCAGTGTTTTCCACATATTCCTTTCCTCTCCGATTCTGTGCTGCACTTCCTCTTTCCTTACCTTATCATTCCACATTGTTTTCAACATTCGTCTGTAGCACCATACACTCCTGGAAATGGAAAAAAGAACACATTGACACCGGTGTGTCAGACCCACCATACTTGCTCCGGACACTGCGAGAGGGCTGTACAAGCAATGATCACACGCACGGCACAGCGGACACACCAGGAACCGCGGTGTTGGCCGTCGAATGGCGCTAGCTGCGCAGCATTTGTGCACCGCCGCCGTCAGTGTCAGCCAGTTTGCCGTGGCATACGGAGCTCCATCGCAGTCTTTAACACTGGTAGCATGCCGCGACAGCGTGGACGTGAACCGTATGTGCAGTTGACGGACTTTGAGCGAGGGCGTATAGTGGGCATGCGGGAGGCCGGGTGGACGTACCGCCGAATTGCTCAACACGTGGGGCGTGAGGTCTCCACAGTACATCGATGTTGTCGCCAGTGGTCGGCGGAAGGTGCACGTGCACGTCGACCTGGGACCGGACCGCAGCGACGCACGGATGCACGCCAAGACCGTAGGATCCTACGCAGTGCCGTAGGGGACCGCACCGCCACTTCCCAGCAAATTAGAGACACTGTTGCTCCTGGGGTATCGGCGAGGACCATTCGCAACCGTCTCCATGAAGCTGGGCTACGGTCCCGCCCACCATTAGGCCGTCTTCCGCTCACGCCCCAACATCGTGCAGCCCGCCTCCAGTGGTGTCGCGACAGGCGTGAATGGAGGGACGAATGGAGACGTGTCGTCTTCAGCGATGAGAGTCGCTTCTGCCTTGGTGCCAATGATGGTCGTATGCGTGTTTGGCGCCGTGCAGGTGAGCGCCACAATCAGGACTGCATACGACCGAGGCACACAGGGCCAACACCCGGCATCATGGTGTGGGGAGCGATCTCCTACACTGGCCGTACACCACTGGTGACCGTCGAGGGGACACTGAATAGTGCACGGTACATCCAAACCGTCATCGAACCCATCGTTCTACCATTCCTAGACCGGCAAGGGAACTTGCTGTTCCAACAGGACAATGCACGTCCGCATGTATCCCGTGCCACCCAACGTGTTGTAGAAGGTGTAAGTCAACTACCCTGGCCAGCAAGATCTCCGGATCTGCCTCCTATTGAGTATGTTTGGGACTGGATGAAGCGTCGTCTCACGCGGTCTGCACGTCCAGCACGAACGCTGGTCCAACTGAGGCGCCAGGTGGAAATGGCATGGCAAGCCGTTCCACAGGACTACATCCAGCATCTCTACGATCGTCTCCATGGAAGAATAGCAGCCTGCATTGCTGCGAAAGGTGGATATACACTGTACTAGTGCCGACATTGTGCATGCCCTGTTGCCTGTGTCTATGTGCCTGTGGTTCTGTCAGTGTGATCATGTGATGTATCTGACCCCAGGAATGTGTCAATAAAGTTTCCCCTTCCTGGGACAATGAATTCACGGTGTTCTTATTTCAATTTCCAGGAGTGCATTTCAAATGCTTCGATTCTCTTCTGTTCCGGTTTTCCAACAGTCCATGTTTCACTACCATACAATGCTGTACTCCAGACGTACATTCCCAGAAATTTCTTCCGCAAATTCAGGCCGATATTTGATATTAGTAGAATTCTCTTGGCCAGGAATGCCTTCTTTGCCGTAGCTAGTCCGCTTTTGATGTCACTGGTCCTTCCGTCATTGGTTATTTTACTGCCTAGGAAGCAGAATTCCTTAAATTCATCTACTTTGTGACCATCAATCCTGATGTTAAGTTTCTCACTGTTCTCATTTCTACTACCTCTCATTACCTTAGATTTACTCTCAGTCTATATTGTGTACTTATTAGACTCTTCATGCTGTTCAGCAGATCACGTAATTCTTCTTCACTTTCACTCAGGATAACAATGACACAAGCGACTCGTGTCATTGATATCCTTTCACGCTGAATTATAATTCCACTCCTGAAACTTTCTTTTATTTCCATCATTGCTTCCTCAATGTAGAGATTGAGCAGTAGGGGCTAAAGGCTACATCCTTGTCTTACACCCCTTTTAATACGAGCACTTCGCTCTTGGTCGTCCACTCTTATCATTCCCTCTTGGCTGTTATACATATCGTAAATGACCCATCTCTCCCTATAGTTTGACCCTACTTTTTTCAGAATTTCGAACATCTTGCAATATTTTACATTGTCGAAGGCTTTTTGGAGGTCGACAAATCCTGTGAAAGTGTCTTGATTTTTCTTTATTCTTGCTTCCGTTATTGACCGAAACGTCAGAATTGCCTCTCTTGTGCCTTTAATTTTCCTATAGCCAACCTGATCGTCATCAAGCGCATCCTCAATTTTGTTTTCCACTCTTCTGTATAATATTATTGTAAGCAACTTGGATGCATGGGCTGTCAAGCTGATTGTGCGGTAATTCTTCCACTTGTCAGCTCTTGCCGTCTTCGGACTTGTGTGCGTTTCCGAAAGTCAGATGTTATGTCGCCAGACTCATACATTCTACACACCAGCGTGAATAGTCGATTTATTGCAACTTCGCCCAATGATTTTAGACGTTCTAATGGAATGTTGTCTATCCCTCCTGCCTTATTTGATCTTAAGTCCTCCAAAGCTGTTTTAAATGCTGATTCTAATACTGGACTTCGTATCTCTTCTAAATCGACTCCTGTTTCTTCTTCTATCAAATCAGACAAATCTTCCTCCTCATAGAGGCTTAAAATGTATTCTTTCCACATATCCGCTTTCTCCTCCGCATTTAACAGTGGAATTCCCGTTGCACTCTTAATGTTATCACCCTTGCTTTTAATGCTGATGAAGTTTGTTTTGACTTCCATGTATGATGAGTCTGTCCTTCCGACAATCATTTCTTTTTCGATGTCTTCACTTTTTTCCTGCAGCCAATTTGTCTTAGCTTTCCTGCAATTCCTATATATTTAGTTCCTCAGCGACTTTTATCTATTCTTAGTTTCCCGGAACATTTTTGTATTTTCTTTCATAGATCAGTTGAAGCATTTCTTCTGCTACCCATGGTTTCTTCGCAGTTACCTTCTTTGTATCTATGTTTTCTTTCCCCAGTTCTGTGATGGCCCTTTTTAGAGATGTCCATTCTTCTTCCACTATAATGGCTACTGAGCTATTCCTTATTGCTGTATCTATAGCCTTAGAGAACTTTAAGTGTAGCTCTTAATTCCAAGATTTTTTAACAAAGTATTCCCTATTATTAGCTGAAATTTATTGCAGACTCGACTGGTCTTTTTCCTCTCTCGTTTCTAGTACGAAGCCCACATTCTTCCGTTACCTTTGCTTCAAGGCCTTCCCCTACAACTGCATTGCAGTCCTTCATACTGTTAGATTTTCATCTCCCTTTGCGTACTGAGTTATCCGTTCCTGATCCTCATATACTTTATCTCTTCCTCTTCGTCGGCATGTATACTTGAACTTTCGATGTCGCTGTTTGTTTGCTGTCTATTCTGATAAGAACAACACTATTAATAATCTGTTCACAGTAACACACTCTCTGCCCTAACATCCTATTCATAAGGACTTCTACTCCCATTATACCATTTACTCCTGCTGTTGATATTACCCTATACTCGGCTCTGAGCACTATGGGACTTAACATCTATGGTCATCAGTCCCGTAGAACTTAGAACTACTTAAACCTAACTAACCTAAGGACAGCACACAACACCCAGCCATCACGAGGCAGAGAAAATCCCTGACCCCGCCGGGAATCGAACCCGGGAACCCGGGCGTGGGAAGCGAGAACGCTACCGCACGACCACGAGATGCGGGCTTACCCTATACTTGTCTGACCAAAAGTCTTCGTCTCCTCACATGTCACTTCACTTACTCCCACAGTGTCTAGTTAGAGCCTTCGCATTTCCATCTTCAGATTTTCTGGCTTTCCTACCACGTTAAAAAACTTCTCTCATTTCACGCCCCGGCTAGTAGAACGTTATCCTTTCTTTGGTTTTCAGTCTTTTTCTCATGGTGACCTCCCTTCTGGCGGTCTCCTCCTGCGTATACGAATGGGTGACTAGTCCGCAATCCTTTGCCAGAGGAGAGATCGTCATGGCACTTCTTCAATTACACCCCACGTGTCCTGTGGATACACGTTACTTGTCTTTAATGGAGTGGTTTCCATTGCGTTCTGCATCCTTATGGCGTTGATCACTGTTGATTCCTCCACCTTTAGGGCCAGTTGTCAACCAAAGGAGCAAGACAGTGCCCTGAACCTCTGTCCACTCCTCTACCGTCTCTGACAGGGCCGTTGGCAGATTGAGGGTGACTTATTATACCGGAAGTCTCAGGTCACCAAATAAAATGATATTTATTCAAAACCCAGTAAGGAAGACGTTTTGATTAATAATAAAAGATGATAACCCTAGAGTACTCTATCAGAAGAATATGTTAGAAATGTTCCGATTTCTGCACTTAGTACTCCATATTTTAGCGCCCACAGATCCACTCACTATTTCAAGATCACAAAATGACAATGTTTAAGATCAAATAGCAATAGCGAACTACAAATAACATATGACAATCGGTAAATAGATCCATAGCAACAAGACTACCAAAATGTGAAGCAAAATCACCACGAACTTATGCATCAAATTAATAAATAGATTGAATCCTGAGCGTTATGTATTTTCTTACCAACTTGCAGGTAGTGTCACAGACCTGGAGTAATGAAGGCTCTGTTTGATAGGTTTAGTCAGTGTTTCTTCAATGCTGCTTTTCGTCGACTGAAATAGTAACTTTCTTACTGTGTGAAGGGTATGGGCTTCAAGAAACCTACCGATGCAGGTGCACTTAGTCTTCCACGCTTAAATAAAAACTTTGACTTCTTTAGCCGAACTGTTATCAAAAGTAGGAGATTAGAAGAAATAAAAACGTCCATCGTCACTCAAATATAAAATATTATTAGAAATAAAAACATGAGACTTCTGTTCGGCTACCGATCGTCGAAACAACGTTCTACAAGAATAATCCGGTCAGGCACGTGTCGTGTGCCTTCGGACCTCAGAGCGTGATTCCACTCTCATTCCTCTTGATATATGACAGCACAAATGTCGCGAAGCCAGTGGTGGCACGCATGATGTACACATCGAGTCAAAATGCCGAAGGGGAGCTCCGGTGAGGTCGGTTCCAAGGGCTGAAGAACGGTCGGCAATACCGAATCTGGAGGGAGAGATAAAGTAAAGCGACGCCTGCAACGCCGTCTGGACCGTGGGGTTGGAAGGGAGGGTGGTGGAGGGAAAGCGAAATAACTCAAGGGTCAGGGTGCGTCGGCGGCGATACATCGCGGGCACGTCGCGCAGATGGCCGGCCGGCCAGCCAGACGTGATCATTCGGCCCACCAGAGATACGCCGGACCGGGCCGGGCCGGGTCGGCCAGATTTTACCGTCCCATC
This sequence comes from Schistocerca cancellata, assembly GCF_023864275.1. Lineage (NCBI taxonomy): Eukaryota > Metazoa > Arthropoda > Insecta > Orthoptera > Acrididae > Schistocerca > Schistocerca cancellata. Next base: position 577,197,503 of record NC_064626.1, read on the forward strand.
GTGCAACGCGCCGGGGAAGAACCGAAGGAGCGGTGCGTCACGATGCGAGGCGGGGCGGGGAGTCCCCGCGAGCCGTTATATTGGCCCGCCGTAGCGCACACATAAATTTACAAGTTTATGGGGCCTCGCCTGCTCTCTTCCGCGCGCATCTGAGATATTTATAGGGCGCGGCCCAACTCTTGCCGTGCTGCGCGGGTTGTTGAGGAGCCGCGGGGAAGGAAGGGTGGGGGGCAAGGAGCCGCGTTACCATTAAAACTCTTCGTTTCCGTGGATATCGGGTTCTCCGTCTTCTACGGTGGCCTGGGCTGCCGGCCCGCGTTCGGTTTCTTCGGCGGCTTACCGGGCGCAGTGCCGTTTTCATGGCGACCTTCGCTCTAGTCCAGAGCCGGCCAGGAATTCTGCAAGCGTGCGGTGCTCCTGCACACGTGCAACTTCCGGGTCACAGTGTGCACGCCGCAGCCGTCAGCGTTCATGTAGTGCATGTTTCTACGCACAGGTGTCGCTTTATCCATTTGATGTACCGGTGTATTCTAGTGCTCTTTTCAGAGCTTGCCGCCAACCATGGGAAGGTATTTCGCGTATTAAACATTTAAAATACAGGGTTATTACAAATGATTGAAGCGATTTCACAGCTCTACAATAACTTTATTATTTGAGATATTTTCACAATGCTTTGCACACATGTACAAAAACTCAAAAAATTTTTTAGGCATTCACAAATGTTCGATATGTGCCCCTTTAGTGATTCGGCAGACATCAAGCCGATAATCAAGTTCCTCCCACACTCGGCGCAGCATGTCCCCATCAATGAGTTCCAAAGCATCGTTGATGCGAGCTCGCAGTTCTGGCACGTTTCTTGGTAGAGGAGGTTTAAACATTGAATCTTTCACATAACCCCACGACCGATCCATCGGTTTTCCAATCTCCTGTTTAAGAAATGCCGAACATCATGATGGAAGTGCGGTGGAGCACCATCCTGTTGAAAGATGAAGTTGGCGCTGTCGGTCTCCAGTTGTGGCATGAGCCAATTTTCCGCGGGCTACGCGTGAAACTTGCCCGCACGCGTTCAACCGTTTCTTCGCTCACTGCAGGCCGACCCGTTGATTTCCCCTTACAGAGGCATGCAGAAGCTTCAAACTGCGCATACCATCGCCGAATGGAGTTAGCAGTTGGTGGATCTTTGTTGAACTTCGTCCTGAAGTGTCGTTGCACTGTTATGACTGACTGATGTGAGTGCATTTCAAGCACGACATACGCTTTCTCGGCTGCTGTCGCCATTTTGTCTCACTGCGCTCTCGAGCGCTCTGACGGCAGAAACCTGAAGTGCGGCTTCAGCCGAACAAAACTTTATGAGTTTTTCTACGTATCTGTAGTGTGTCGTGACCATATGTCAATGAATGGAGCTACAGTGAATTTATGAAATCGCTTCAATCATTTGTAATAGCCCTGTACTGTCACAGTCTACTCATTAAGACGTCTACCTTTATGTCAACAGCTTAACCCAGTAAGACAAATAATACAGTTAACAACGGTGGGTTTTTATTAAGGCAACTTGACTGACGGCACGTAAATACGCGTAATGTTTTTGATCTAGTATTTAAGAAAGAGAGCAGTTAGAGACTTCCAACGAACCTTATACACGATTTCAAATAACATTAAACTAATGCAAGATTTCCTGTAACTAATTCTCGGTGCCCTCAGTTACACCCACATAATTTCTGTCTGATTGACCTCTGAACAGAATGATGACCGCAGACCTCTCGATGATCACCTGTTATTTCAATACCATTATTGTTATGTCTCTCATCAGTTACGACTGAAATCTGCATAATAACCGACAATTAGATGAATGTTATGTTTTATCGACTTCAGCTGAGCGTAGCTCTTCACACATTAAAAAAAAAACCTAAATATAAGTATACATTGGAACAATCGGTTTAATGACCAACTTTCCTGATAATAATGTAACATTGAGCAGAATGAGGCAATAATGCACAGTTAGTAAACAATAAATTTTAATTATGAAAGGAATAAATCCAAACACGTTTATCAATGGTCATGAGAAATGATAACCGATTTGATGTGTCTCATCCATTTTCTTAAGGACATTAAATTTTGCTTGCCTTCTTCACTGTTGAGTACACTACACTCGTCTTTGTGATATGTATTGTAGTGTCTTTCAATTTAAAACTTACGCTGGCCACTTATTATTCGGCGGCACAGCAAACATTGAGTTTTCAGCAACGGCTACAAAAAATAATTGCATTTCCCAGTCATTTTTAAATGACGTCCTTTGCTTTTTCACAGTACTTGCCATTTCTCAGTACTTCTCTGTTAAGGTTACGGTTACCAGGGGTAAACGAGACTGGGTATGTTGCGCTCTTGCTTGTACCACATTAACTGGGAAGTGGAGCCGCCGCCGTTCATTTAGGACACATGTCTAATAACAGATGTCGCTGTCGCTCGCTGTCGCACACGTGCGCACATGTTCATCACTTCCGCACGTCTGCACACTGTGCAGCGTTTGGCCGGCCCTGCTCTAGTCCGACGTCAGAGGCTCCTCCTTTCGTTGTGGTCATTATAAAGTAAAAATTTTTCCTGACCTAAAGTCTTAGCCAGTTCGAAATTTCTGATCCATTTGCTCTCGTGAATTATGTCGGTCACGTCCGCGGAAAAGTCACTTACCTGCGAGGATTCGAGATGTCGTTACAACTTTTATTATCACCAAATTTTTTGGAAGTCGCTAAGTCTCTCGTTCTCAAATACTGGATGAATATAGTCTGTGTTATTTGCGCTCCATGAGTTACACAGTGTCTCCCGATATACACGGTTTCTAACTAATATTTGTTTTACTGTGTTGAACTTTTAGTCCCGGCGAATGGAGTAAAGTTGACGACTGACATGAAGTTCACCCGAAGGCTCCAAAAACATAATACTCGGCTCAGTCACATTAATGTGACCAACGGCTGTGTTCGACGTCAACTTGCAATAGCCAATCCCAGACCGGTGACACCACTAGCAATGGACGGTATATAAACCGTTTCGGAGAGACACGAATAACACTGCAGTCGTTGTCGTACGATCTATCATATGTCCAAACGTTACGATCAATGGCTGTCAGGTGAATGTGGAAGGATTTCCGAAACGACTAAGTTTGTAAACTGTTCGCGTGGGGCCGTGATTAAAGCATGTCGTGAATGGCAAAATGGGGCTGTTGATCAGAATCGGCGCCGAGGGAACAGTGGTGCACCACGGGTCATAGATGGCAGCGGTGAACGACGCTGCGTAGAATAGACGTGAAACTTTTGAGAAACTGACCGCCCATAATAACCACTCAACAATGGGCTATCAACAATGGCTCCTCAACGTTGTCGCATATTGGCTTCTTCTTCAGACAGCTGGTGGTTCATGCACCCATGCTGACTGCTGTCGACGAAGGCTGGAGTCTGCACCCTAATGCCGCTACTGGACGTTTACAGAATCGCGACAGGTGGTCTTATCAGAAGAATAACTTTTTACGCTACATCTAACAGATGGCCTTTGGCGAGTATGGCATGAAATGTCCGAAAAGAATCACCCTGAAGTCAGGATGGAGCGTTTAAGCTGGGGAATGTTTTCATGGCATTCTGTGGGTGATGTCATCATTCTGGTAAGCATAACACAAATACGCATCCATCTTATCCACCCCTACATGCATTTCGTTTTTTCTCAGTATGACCGCTTCTTCCAGGAGGACAATGACACTGGAGGTACAGTAAGTCCACAAAATCGAAGCGGGAGTATCAATTACATCCATTATTATGGTCTCTGTTGGGAGGTCTGGGGACTACTAATAAGAATTCCAAGTGTAAATAATAAAAGCGTACGGTCAAAGGAGACAAGTTCAGAAAGAAATTTGAAAAGCATGTTATCTCTGCTGTTATTCACCTGATAGATGAACAAGCTATGAATTAAGAGGTAATTAAAAAGTACATCTGCTAAGGCAAAGGTATCTTTCTCCAGTAAGGAACAGTCCGATATCGGTATAGGAACAAGGAAGCGGTTCTTAAAGTGAACGAGTGGGCATAGCATCGTATAAAAGTGAAACATGGACTTTCCGAATATGAAACTGGAAACTTTTGAACTATAGTGTTATCGAAAAATATTAAACATTAAGTAGGCAGAAGAAGCTTGAAACGAAGAACTAAACCCAATAGAGGAGGAAATCAGATTATGGAAGAATCTCACTAGAAGAATGGACAGGTTTGGTGAGCACCTGATGGGTAATCAACCAGTCACTTACTGGAAAATTGGTAAAGTGGGTAAGGACAGATGAAAGTGAAAATAAGATTGTAGAAGATGCTGGGTGTGATACGTAGAGATGAAAAGGATTTTCAACACGTTATTCGACCTAGATTTTTCGAGGCTTTCTCTTGGTGGCAGCGGAATAGAGAAAGTCAGCAGAAGACAGCCACTTTAATCTCAGGAGCTATGAGACTATTCAGATCGGCGAAAAGAACTAAGCCATCAGAGAACGGTGCGCCAGGCTGAGAATGGGTGCGGGGCACACGACTGGTAAAGCTCCGGAAGGCAGGCTCCCATGGGAAATTCAAGTGTCAAAACGGCCCCTTGAAAACCAGTAACATCCCGCCGTAAATGCCACAACAACGAGGAACAGACCGCCCAAAAATCTATAATCGGCTGGAATTCGAAACTGAAAACTCACCAACCGACATTTGAGTTGTGTATGTCATATCTGATATAAATAATAATCATTACATTTAATAAATATAAGCAAACATTGTCTGTCTTCCATCAAATCATCTAAGGGGATTTATTATTTTTCTAAAATCCGCAGTCTTAACTAGAGCGAAGGGAGATACCGGCTTCAAGTTGGTTGACAGTCATCGGTTGTGCGAGCAAGTCTATAGGTGAGAGAGAGATCACCAAAAAACACTTAATCCTGGACCTTCGTGAGCGGTCGACATGCCAGGCATCACCAGCGATAGACGTGAGTGGTGATGTACAATATCGCTGGGATGTTGTTCATCCATCACTTTCCCGGACTGGCGTTGCAGCTCCCTCTCAAAGACGAGTTCATATCATAACTATTTGAATATAAATGATCAGCACAGGATTGAACTCATTCTTCACGAAAGCAATTGGCTATAGTAAAATCTAAGGATGCCAACAGGTGTACGCTTATAACACCTAACAGGAAACAGTGGAAGTCTCACTGAGGAGAGAGATTATTGTGAGCGAGAGAAAGAACAGGGAGGGAGAGGGGGGGGGGGGAGAGAGAGAGAGAGAGAGAGAGAGAGAGAGAGAGAGAGATGAAGGGGCATGGGAAGCGGGGGGGGGGGGGAGCGAGGCCTCTTGTAAATGGGGAATGGGTACAGTAATCAGATAAAATCTTGACTTTGCTTTAATTGTTCCAGGGATGGGATTCGGTGGTCAATCCTTGCTGATGTTGCTGCGCATGTAATAATGCAAAGTGTAAACGCATCCATTGTACGACAGAGTAGTATCCATTGTACACAGAGAACAGAAGTGAAGAATAAGTTTGGGAACAGATGTGAAGGAGGAGTACAAAGCAGATCCCCGTTCTCTGGTTTCGAATGTCACTAAATTCGCACACGCTAGCACAGCTAAGTAACGGTGTCACACACGCTGTAATGCGAACAACTACTTATTCCATTGCGAAGTACACAAATCTTGGGAAGACATCTCGATTTTCTGTCAGCCTGCCTTGCTTCCCAAGTGCACTTTCAGAACGTCTTTTCTGACACCATTTACCTTCTGGAAACTAAACTGACGCCCATCCAATATCTTTTCCATTTGTCTTTGTTCCCTGTTGGCCTATAAGCTAGTGTGTTTAGCAGTTTAAAAATCGCAGCTTGTCAATCTAATACCCAAATCCGTTTTGAAAATCTACCTGCACGTGCCCTCTTGGATACAGTGCTAAGAGTATTTGTTCTGGATCCCTGGCGGTAAATCATTCGTTTCTTATATTTCAACATCTCCCACCGGTATCAGTAACTCTGAAGATTAGTTTATATACGATAACGGTGGATGAGCTCCGCAGCTCTGGACTGCGTTACTTGAAGTACAGCAACCACTGGCTTCTCGTATAGTTGCACTGATGACAAAGCACGTTTTGGGCTTCAGACATCTTCAGTCAGCGTAATACATTTATATGTCTTTCAGGTTTGGCATCCTTATATACTGAATTTTGCATGTTGTAGCAGCCACGTGCTATGTAATTTCCAGTTCCTTTTCCACCTGTACATTCACAGCAGAAACACTTTAAGGTACACTACGTGTTGATGCACCACATATGACTGATGCTGCGTATATATTCATCATTGTCTGCAAATCGTATAAAAGAAGGGCAAACAAAACGTGACAAGTGCGAGACCAGTCAGTTTTAGCAAGCATTTTTATGACACCGAATACGTTTCTACCAAAAGGTCGTTGACCTAAGAAGGAGATTAAAGCGTCATGTAGAGGCCAATGCTGTGCTAAATTTAAAATTTTGCTAATTGTAAGTCTCGCGACTAGACGGTTACAGTACTGAAAACAAGACAGACCACCAAAAATGGCTATCGTAAAATCTAAGGATGCCAACAGGTGTACGCTTATAGCACCTAACTGGAAACAGCGGAAGTCTCACTGAGGAGAGAGATTATTGTGAGCGAGAGAAAGGACAGAGAGAGAGAGAGAGAAGAAAGGGCATGGGGGGGGGGGGGGGGAAGCGAGGCCTCTTGTTCAACAGTGATTTTCTCGTAGCAGTCGGCGACACTTGTAACTCACTTTAAAATCATGGCGCAAACGGTATAAAAGACGGCACGCTCGACAGTTCTGAGAGGTAATATCTCAGAAGCGGAGACCTGGAGTACTGTTGTGAGATGCGCATTTGTGTCGCTGTAGCAAAGAGGCCGACGCAACAGACTGTGCACACTGAATATCAAGAAGACGGTAGACACAACTCTGGACTGATACGTGAATGTCTGTCACTCTGGAAGATGGTCCGTTCCAGGATCGTGAGGCGTTTCTTCACAACTTGTAGAAACACTGCTGTTTTGTGTCGTAAATTGATATTTGCTGTATATTCTGTAAAAGCTTTCAGTCTAGTAACTGACTGGTGGCAAAGATTCGTCATTTTCGATCTTGTACCAGTCTTTTCAAGTCTGCTCCTGTTACTTTTCCCCTTTACCATTCAAGTTTTCTGGAACATTACCACTGAAATATTCTAACTTTAATGTAAGAAGACGGGTGCACAGAAGGAATGGGTGCATATGTTGGCGACACCCTTGTGATAGCGGCCGAGACAGTACCATTAAGCGAGAACAGAAGCAATACTACAACCCATGAGCAGTTGGTATGATAGGAATAGACTCACTATTACAGTAAATGAAACGCCCCACATTATGTTTGAAGAAACTTACAAAAAAATCCTACTGCTAAACTAGATGTAAACAGCATAAAAAGAAATATAGTCATGAGATACTGGTTGATATACCTGGACAGAAATACAATTTAAATCAACGAATTAAAACAGCTACTGGAAATACATGCAACTCACTGCATAAACTTGCCAGGATCAACACAGTAAACTACAGATTATTCATGACTGTAATACACTTGGAGCTCGGGCTCTAGCCGATACAAATACATTTTACGTAACGCGAGACCACATATTGCCTGAAAACGGGCAGACCAGACACAGTGACAGACTTGTCAATTCATGGTAGAGGGAATGGGACAACTGTGAATAGGTCCGTTGGGTATATTTGGCCTTCCACAACATCAGAGAGAGATTGAGAATGAGACATATCAGTCCCAGACCGGGCATATCTCATGCATTTGCTGCGTGTAAGCTTCTCGCAAGAGGCTGAGAGACATGGAGGGACGCCAGAAGACGTACTTCAATACCGTGACCGCTGGCCGCAGGAAAGGCCATTCAGACGCTCGCGTAACACAATAACTTAGAAGCACAACTTGTGGCCCGATCTCAGCCGCTGTGCAGACAGAATGAACTGGAGTCAAAATTAAAGAAACAAACGGAAATCTTGCATGATTTCGTGCCATGTGAAGAATACAGAACATAAATAACTGCTACATCCATAAGCAATAAAGGAAACAAAATAAAAGTTCGGAGTAGGTATTAAAACCAATGGAGAAGAAATAAAAATGTTGAGGTTCGCCGATAACATTGTAATTCTGTCAGAGACATCAAAGGACTTGGAAGAGCAGCTGATCGGAATGGACAGTGTCTTGAAAGGAGGGTATAAGATGAGCATCAACGAAAACAAAACGAGGATAATGGAATGTAGTCGAATGAAGTCGGGTGATGCTGAGGGAATTAGATTAGGAAATGAGACACTTAAAGTAGTAAAGGAGTTTTGCTATTTGGGGAGCGAAATAACCGATGATGGTTGAAGTAGAGAGGATATAAAATGTAGAATGGCAATGGCAAGGAAAGCGTTTCTGAAGAAGAGAAATTTGTTAACATCGAGTATTGATTCAAGTGTCAGGAAGTCATTTCTGAAAGTATTTGTATGGGGTGTAGCCATGTATGGAATGAAACGTGGACGATAAATAGTTTAGACAAGAAGAGAATAGAAGCTTTGGAAATGTGGTGCTACAGAAGAATGCTGAAGATTAGATGGGTAAATCACATAACGAATGAGGAGGTATTGAATAGAATTGGGGAGAAGAGGAGCTTGTCACATAACTTGACTAGAAGAAGGGATCGGTTGGTAGGACATGTTCTGAGACATCGAGGGATCATGAGGTATCGAGGGATCACCAATTTAGTATTGGAGGGCAGAGTGGAGGGTAAAAATCGTAGAGGGAAACCAAGAGATGAATACACTAAGCAGATTCAGAAGGATGTAGGCTGCAATAGGTACTGGGAGATGAAGAAGCTTGCACAGGATAGAGTAGCATGGAGAGCTGCATCAAACCAGTCTCAGGACTGAAGACGACGACAACAATAACAACAACAACATGCATAAGGGTAGACAAAAATTTTCTCCCTCTTTTTTAACTTCACAGACTTGCACACACATTCCAACAAATGGTTAATATGCTCAGTGTGGCGCGTGACCTCCTCTGGCAGCAATACAGGCCCAATAACGATGGGGTATGCTGTGAATGATATCGTGAGTGTCATGTTGAGGGAAAACGCCCATTCTTCTTGCAGAGTTGCTGGCAAGTCTTGAAGAGTGGTTGGTGGATGCTCACGTGATGCAACCTGTCTTCCTAGTGCACCCTAGACACTCTATGGTTTACAGATCCGCAGAGCGAGCAGGCCACACCAAGCGTGTTTGCCACATTTACGCTATAAAGTGCATCAGTTAGGATCCGCAAGCTGCTTATGTCTGGGCCAACAAGTTGAACCTACGCTGAAAACCGCCAAACGGACAGCAGTCCCCGTAGAGTATGAACGACATTAGAATCTCCCTCGACAGGTCGTTGTAAATAATACGAAAGCACTAATTAGAGAGTACGATACTGAATGAGTATTTACACTGCAAAGGAATACTGCAGCTACATAACAGAAAGCAAATTAATGGCTTATTATCTTCCTGAGTATAAGAAAACGTTTCTCCACGGACTTCTAAATAAACGGATTTCTGTGAGCACCAGAACTCCTTCCAAGCCAACAAATTCCAGTTTAAATTCTAGTATGAACTATACTAACGATTCACACTTGTGGGAACAGTATGTGCCTTCCTATGCAGATCTTTCGTCGTTATTTACATACTCAGGCTAAGCGCCATATACTCCTCAGAAATAACTTTAAATATTAATCCCTAAATACGGAACTCATACGTACATTCAAGAGACATCGGGTCTGTACATTGTAAATTACTTTAAAGTCAAACTTCCAGGCCTTTCATTTCGCAAGTGGGTTTTTGGAATAAGAGCTCCAAGCAATACATTATGGAAACATTAGAATAATTAGATAAATCACAAGTAAGAAACATTAATTAACGACTTATGTCTTGTAATATTATCAGCTCTGCTGAATTTTTCATTCGGTTCCAGAGCAGCATAACAGAAACTTACAGTTGGTTTTGAAAGACGTGCCCATTGCCATTTGCGAAGAGTGTCGCGTTCAGTACCAATTAAAGTACGCCTATCCAAATTACAGGCCAAATATAGTATTCCAGTGTTTTCAAAAGTTCGTACGTATATCGTCCTTCACAAGTTAATATTTAAGAAGGAAAGACACATTGACATTTAACAATCAAATTATTTTGTGGTTAGAACACACCAAAACCACTAAAATTTCGACGTTTCGATGGTCTTTGAAGCTGTCTTTTCAGGGCCACTTTGCACACATACATTTTATGGTTTCAGTGTTTCATGGTCTACATTCTTATGATTTTAGTGTTTAATGATGATGTAGGGTAATATAGGGCGTTTCAAAAGAGACTTTACGACTTTAAAAATCCATATAAATTTGTAGAAAGAAGATATAGAGCAAGGTTTAGTGTTAGTTTATAGGCAAACACATCGTTTTTGTAAACTTAAACTAATGATGTATGTGGCTTCCGTTGGTAATTCTGTACACATCCCATCGGAAGTCAATTTCTTCTCAGATCCGCTGCAGCGTTGCAGATGTAACTTGATCAAAGGCGGTGTAAGTTGTTGCACTACGTTCAGGTAGAGAAGCCGGCACAGGAGGTACAAACACTATATCCTTGATGGATCCCCATAAAAAAAGAATGAGTGGGGTGCACCATCTTGCATGAAGTAAACACTTCGTTCTTGGTCATTCTCATTGATCTGTGGTATCAAAAATAGTTCTAACACATCCAGGTACGATGTCCTGTTGATGGTTCTCTCACGGAAACTCAGTGCACAAAAAAGTTTAGTTTAGGGCTATCAACAACATGTTGCAATGTTTGATGTGCATTTTCACTGCCCCAAATCCTACAGTTGTTTGTGTTAACCTTGCCACTTAAGAGAAAAGTGCATTCGTCAGAAAAGATGATTTTGTCCAAGAAAAGTTCATCTTCATGTAACCGATTTAATATAGTCTCACAGAAGTTCTTGCGAGCAGTTTTATCAGTGTCTTTTATTTCTTGTACGATCTTTAGTCTGTACGGTTTCAAATGCAAACGGTTCCTCAACACACGCCAAACAGTCGTATGTGGGATCTACAGTTCGCGAGATGCAAGCCGGGTCGATTTCGTAGGACTGTTGACAATACGTTGTCTTACTCGCTCTACGACGTCGTCAGATGTGCTTGGACGACCTGATGATTTCCCATGTCTTACCGAGCACCCTGTTTCTACAAAAAATTTATGCCGCTCACAAATCGTAGGCCTACAAGGAGGATCTTTATTTGATACGAAAATTACGCTGACCTGCTGTCGCCGACTTCGATTCTTCAAACCAAAACACACAGTTAACACGCTCAGGTCCAGTGGGGGCAGTCATCTTTCACGCAACTGCTGTCAGCGCTCCTTACGGCGCGATTCGGCGCTAGCGAATTACGCGAGACAAAACTTGATGTATTTACCTATGAACTGATTCTAAATTCACCATGATTGTAGTGTGATTTTTGAAACACTCTGCACTCAAAACAATTTTATTGAAACTGACACTGGCAGTGTATGACCACGTAAACTTTCACGCTTTTTAATCAATTTTCTCAAAGTCAGCACATTCCAAATTGTTACTCACCATCCCATATAATTTTTCATTGTTCTATCCTTTCCCTTATTACTTTTTATTCTTTAAGTCTTCTAACTATCTAATTCTGATTTTGTGTTACAGTTACTGTAATATAAATCTTTCCAGTACTTGTTACGTAAAACTATATGTATGTAATATATCTCGTGTATCACATCGTGTGAACCTGCAGTGAGTCCGTGACATTTCGGAAATAATGTTTGTCACCAGAAGTTGGAAAATGAGGAAATGCCTTCATGAAACTACGTAGATCCACTGTTAACTGACGTTGTAAGAAACTCTAGAAGGTATCGTTTCACTGATACGCCACGAGAATCTTTATTTTCATAAATATGCATGTACACTCATGTTCAGAAAAAAACACAAAACCTTCAACGACTAGCGATAGGACGTTCATATTGAAAATACATGTACATTAGCATGTTCTGCAGAGATGATTCGCATTTGTACCATGTTGGCCGGCAGGTTCAAAGTCAACATCGAGAGCGCGGCGCAACAGCACCTACCCGTAGAACGTGTGTGCCGCTTTCGTTGTTGCTATAAAGTGAAGGTAATGGATCAATGTGACTTGGGAAGACGTGCAGGATTCTATGAGAGAATGTGATGCATCCACACGGGAAGCTGTCGTTTGTGTAGGACAGAGTGTTTCCGCAATTCAGCGAGTGTGTGCAGAATGGTTCATCTAAGGCCTGGTCAGGACGCACCACTCAGACCATCCCCTGAGAAGATCGACACTATCGGAATGGTACTGGAGGACAGATCTGCGACCTCCTCAGCTCTGGCGCAACAGTGGTACTATGGAACACATCGTATACTGTCAGGGATGACAGTTCGTCGCCGTTAATTGCGGCATGGGTTACGCGCGCATCGTCTACTTCTGCGCCTACCTTCGAGGTATGTGCAGAAACATGCTGGACGGCAGTGGTGTACGGAACGACGTCATTAAGGACAGAAATGGCATCAGATAATGTTTTCGTACTAACCTTTGTTCTGCTTGTTGAAAATGATGGCCGCATTTTGGTTCGCCACAGACAGGAGGAACGGCATCACATTGACTGCATTCACACTAGACATACAGCGCCAAATCAAAGACTTATGGTGGTGTGGGTGTGGGGGGGGGGGGGGCTGTTGGGTGCAACCACAAACCATAGCTGGTGCGTGTCGAGCGCACTGCGCCAGTGCGACCTACGCGAATGACATCTTGCGACCTATAGTCTAGCCCTTTCTGCAGAATAACGCAGACGCTATTTTTCAGCAAGACAATACATGGCTACATGTTGCTGCACAAACACGTGCCTTCTTGGTGTCAAAGGATGTCAGCGTTTTGCCTTTAGCCTTCAGATCACGGACTTGTCGCCAATCGAAATTATGTGGGATACGATCCAAGCCAACCACTATAGATGAACTTTGGAACCAGTTGGGTGCGTCGTGGATGTCTACACCACAGGACGCCGTTTGTTCATTATACACATCGATGTCCTCAAGCGTGGAATAAGTTATCAGGGCACATGGCAACCCCCTCAGCTACTGGGAAACAAGACATGCTGAACCTAGGTGACAAATGCTAATCACTTCCTCAGAAGTTACTAATGTACTTCCCCTGTGAATATAAACAACGTTCAGGGTATTCTGTTTTTTTATTTTTATTTCTTATTCTAAACACGAGTGTACTTTATAACATGGAACTAAACTGAATACAAAGTCACAGTCGTTGTAGTTACGAATATCGATGCTTTAAATAAGTAGTGGACCGTGGATGAGCGGAAACGAGTGATTTATAGTGACTACTCACGCTAAACCTTGCACAATCCGATGGAGGAGTTTTGGCTTGGCGGATGCCTGGAGAACACTACATGGCATCACCTGTAGTACCAACAGTGAATTACGGAAGAGGTGGTGTTATGAAATGATTTTCGTGATTAGGCTGTCATCCTCTTTCTCTGCTTAAGAGAGGATATGGGCATATTTTTTAGCATTGTGTACTGCAGTGTACAGTAGAGGAGCAGTTCGGAAAAGTTGAATGTATTGGCATGATAATGCACCCTTCCATAAAGCAGCTTCTGTGAGGAAATGTTTTGTGGACAATTACAGTGATAAAATGGACAGGCCTGCCCAAAGGAACGACATGTGGTCAGTGGAATAATACCTTTGGGATGAGTTAGAAAGTCGACTTCGCTCCAGACCCTCCCAAAGTCCAACTCTGGTTACGGCTCCAGAAGAAGAGTGGGATGCTATTCCTCCACTGACATTCAGACACCTAACTGAACGTGTCCCAAGCAGAGTTCAAACGGTCAGAAAGGCGAAAGCTGAACATGCCATATACTAATGTCCACTACCAGGAGTTCGGATACTTTTGACCAGGTAGTGAACGAGGTACCCCATGTTCGACTTGAGCGCTGTGTGCAGCACTGGTGGCAACCAGTATCGGGTAGGGAGGCTCCGGTAACTGCTTACCCTCAGACCTCTTTCGCATAGTTTTGAAGGCGGGATAACGGCGAACTAGAGAAGCTAGCAGAGACCTTCGAAAGAAGCCCGAGAAAATGACTGCGTCATCTAGTACCTAAGACGTATTTGTCAGTAACATCTGCTCACAGAGTTCTGCACAAACAAATAGCGTTCGTGCATCAACGAACCAATTTAGATAATGTTGCTCAGTTTCAGAACTATAGATGGCTGGTTAAATCTCTTCATAATGGACAGTTTCATCTACACCTCCCTGCTTGTGAGACAAGACTGCATTTTTTCAGCGTAGGAGAATTATCAGAACAATCCACGATGGATCTCGGAAAATGTTTATCAGTTGCATAAAGAACCCTCTACATGATGTGAAAATTGGAATGTGATGTGCATTAGAGGAACACACATTGTTGGACCGATGTTTCCCTACCATGGCAATTTCAATAAATATTATGCGAACTGCTTTGACAGAAATAACAAGTAACGATAGGGCTTGCCATTATTTCATGCAGAACTACGGAAGATCACACGTAACCACTGCTCTTATGACAGCATTATGAAGTGTTTTGAAGTATGAGACCTATCGTCATAATACATTCAAAAGAGCATTGGCAGTATTAATTTCCAAAGCATATTTCTTTGTTACATTGGTCATTACTGCGTTTGTACAATAGTGACCCTTTTTTATCGACATAATACCATTAACTTTACAGATGACTGTCCTGCCAATACGTTCGCTTGTGTCCTCCTGTATTAAAAAAGCGCAAGCCCTTCCGTTACTTTCCATGTCTCTGAGAATAGGACGTAGTATATTGATTACCTGTATTCGGTTTCTGCAGCAAGTAAATTGTGCTACAACAATCAAAAGTGCGTTTCATTCCTAAATTAAATCCTGAACGGTAAATTAGTGTTTATTGTCTATAGCGCGTACAGGAATATAAAGAGAAGTCCTCTCCCCCATAGTCCATCGAACCTGCTTTATTCTTCGAAGAGGATGGAGGAACGGACAGAGTTTCGGGGGACTGTCTTTCCCTGTGGGTGGAAAACCGCAGTTAAAAGGCGGAAGAACCAGCAATGATCAACGGCTTGAGGATGCAGAAGATAATGGAAACCACAGCATTAAGGACAAATAATGTGTAACCACACGATATGTGGCCTGTAACTGAAAAAGTGTCATGCTGATCTCTCCATGGGCATAACGTTCCTGATTTGTCCCACATTCGGATCTCCAGGAGGGGACAGCTAAAGGCGACCACGAGAAATTCAATGAGGTTACAATAGTCATGGGGTACCTACTAATATTGTGTCAGACTTGTCTTTCCCAGCATAGTGAAGCATCTCAACATGGAAAGGACTCGACAAGTCGATGGAAGTCCCCTGAAGAAATATTGAGCCATGCTGCCTTTTGCGTCCGTCTATAAGTGCGAAAGTGTTGCCGGTGCAGGATTTTGTGCACGAACTGATCTCTCGATTATGTCCCATGGGATGCATGTCAAGCGATCTGGGTGGCCACATCATTCGCTCAAATAGTCCAGAATATACTTCAAACCAATCGTGAACAATTGCGGCCTGGTGACGTGTTACCTTCCATTCGGAAAGTGGATGCACTCAGCGACTGTATGTGACTTATAAATTATAGAGTGCAGCAATCAGTCGTAATTTTTAGATTTTATTATGCAAATCCAGATTTCGGTCAGTAGCTAGCCATTCTCAATTCTAAAAATACAAGAAGTACATAGTCACATGTTATAGTGAAAAGTTACAACCAATGGCATAAATTATATGGTTTGTATATTACATACCGCTATTTTTTATTCTCAGTGCATGTAAGTCCCTGTTGTTCGAGCGTCAGTCACAGTTCTTTAAATACTACTCTATACAGAAGACAGGCTGTGTTTTTATTATATGTATAAGAAAAACCGGTTTGAAGTGACAAAGAGGCTACTACCCTCTGCATCTGTAACGGAATAGCCCAGTTACAAACAACCATCCATCTGGCTGATATTTGGCGCCATCTATGAACGGTTGTTGTTGTTGTTGTTGTGGTCTTCTGTCCTGAGACTGGTTTGATGCAGCTCTCCAAGCTACTCTTTCCTGTGCAAGCTTCTTCATCTCCCAGTACCTACTGCAGCCTACATCCTTCTGAATCTGCTTAGTGTATTCATCTCTCGGTCTCCCTCTACGATTTTTACCCCCCAAGCTGCCCTCCAACCCTAAATTGGTGATCCCTTGATGCCTCAGAACATGACCTACCAACCGATCCCTTCTTCTAGTCAACTTGTGCCACAAACTCCTCTTCTCCCCAGGTCTATTCAGTACCTCATCATTAGTTATGTGATCTACCCATCTAATCTTCAGCATTCTTCTGTAGCATCACATTTCGAAAGCTTCTATTCTCTTCTTGTCTAAACTATTTATCGTCCATGTTTCACTTCCATACATGGCTACACTCCATACAAATACTTTCAGAAACGACATCCTGACACTTAAATCAATACTCGATGTAAACAAATTTCTCTTCTTCAGAAACGCTTTCCTTGCCATTGCCATTCTACATTTTATATCCTCTCTACTTCGACCATCATCAGTTATTTCGCTCCCCAAATAGCAAAACTCCTTTACTACTTTAAGTGACTCACTTTTAAATCTAATTCCCTCAGTATCACCCGATTTCATTCGACTACATTCCATTATCCTCGCTTTGCTTTTCTTGATGTTCATCTTATACCCTGCTTTCAAGACACTGTCCGTTCCGTTCAACTGCTCTTCCAAGTCCTTTGCTGTGTCTGACAGAATTACAATGTCATCGGCGAACCTCAAAGATTTTATTTTCTTCTCCATGGGTTTTAATACCTACTCCGAATTTTTCTTTTGTTTCATTTACTGCTTGCTCAATATACAGATTGAATAGCATCGGGAAGAGACTACAATCCTGTCTCACACCCTTCCCAACCACTGCTTCCCTTTCATGCTCCTCGGCTCTTATAACTAGCATCTTGTTTCTGTACAAATTGTAAATAGCCTTTCGCTCCCTGTATTTTACCCCTGCCACCTTCAGAATATCAAAGAAAGTATTCCAGTCAACATTGTCAAAAGCTTTCTCTAAGTCTACAAATGCTAGAAACGTAGGTTTGCCTTTCCTTAACCTTTCTTCTAAGATAAGTCGTCAGGTCAGTATTGCCTCACGTGTTCCAACATTTCTGCGGAAACCAAACTGATCTTCCCTGAGGTCGGTTTCTACCTGTTTTTTCATTCGTCTGTAAAGAATTCGTGTTAGTATTTTGCATTTTTGACTTATTAAATTGATAGTTCGGTCATTTTCACATCTGTCAACACGTGCTTTCTTTGGGATTGGAATTACTATATTCTTCTTGAAGTCTGAGGGTATTTCGCCTGTCTCATGCATCTTGCTCACCAGATGGTAGAGTTTTGTGAGCACTGGCTCTCCCAAGGCTGTCAGTAGTTCCAATGGAATGTTGTCTACTCCCAGTGCCTTGTTTCGACTTAGGTCTTTCAGTGCTCTGTCAAACTCTTCACGCGGTAACATGTCTCCCATTTCATGTTCTTCTACCTCCTCTTCCGTTTCCATAATGTTGTCCTCAAGAACATCGCCCCCGTATAGACACTATATACTCCTTCCACCTTTCTGCTTTCCCTTCTTTGCGTAGAATTGGTTTTCCACCTGAGCTCTTGATATTCATGCAAGTGGTTCTCTTTTCGCCAAATGTCTTTACTTTTCCTGTAGGCAGTATCTATCTTAACCCTCATGGGATAACCCTCTACATCCTTACATTTGTCCTCTAGCCATCCCTGCTTAGCTGTTTTGAACCTCCTGTCTATCTCATTTTTGAGACTTTTGTATTCCTTTTAGCCTGCTTCATTTACAGCATTTTTATATTTTCTCCTTTCATCAATTAAGTTCAATATTTCTTTTGTTACCCAAGGATTTCTACTAGCCCTCGTCTTTTTGCCTACTTGATCCTCTGCTGCCTTCACTACTTCATCCCTCAAAGCTACCCATTCTTCTTCTACTGTATTTATTTCCCCCACTCCCGTCAATTGTTCCCTTATGCTCTCCCTGAAACTCTGTACAACCTCTGGTTTAGTCACTTTATCCAAGTCCCATCTCCTTAAATTCCTACCTTTTTGCAGTTTCTTCAGTTTTAGTCTACATTTCATAACCAACAGATTGTGGTCAGAGTCATTATGTATCCCTGGAAATGTCTTACAATTTAAAATCTGGTTCCTAAATCTCTGTCTTACCATTATATAATCTATCTGAAACCTTCTAGTATCTCCAGGGTTCTCCCATGTATACAACCTTCTTTCATGATTCTTGAACCAGGTGTTAGCTGTGATTAAGTTATGCTCTGTGCAAAATTTTATCAGGCGGCTTCCTCTTTCATATCTTAGCCCCAATCCATATTCACTTACTACGTTTCTTTCTCTTCCTTTTCCTACTGTCGAATTCCAGTCACCCATGACTATTAAATTTTCGTCTCCCTTCACTATCTGGATAATTTCTTTTATCTCAGAATACATTTCATCAATTTCTTCATCATCTGCAGAGCTAGTCGGCATATAAACTTGTACTAATGTAGTAGGCGCGGGCTTCATGTCTATCTTGGCCACAATAATGCGTTCACTATGCTGTTTGTAGTAGCTTACCCGCACTCCTATTTTTTTATTCAATATTAAACCAACTCCTGCATTACCCCTATTTGATTTTGTATTTATAACCCTGTATTCACCTGACCAAAAGTCTTGTACCTCCTGCCAACGAACTTCACTAATTCCCACTATATCTAACTTTAACCTATCCATTTCCCTTTTTAAATTTTCTAACCTACCTGCCCGATTAAGGAATCTGACATTTCACGCTCCTATCCGTAGAACGGCAGTTTTCTTTCTCATGATAACAACGTCCTCCTGAGTAGTCCCCTCCCGGAGATCCGATTGGTTGGTTTAAGGATTAAAGGGACCAAACTGCAGAGGTCATCGGTCCCTTCGGATATCCGAGTGGGGGACTATTTTACCTCCGGAATATTTTACCCAGGAGGACGCCATCATCATTTAACCATACAGTAAAGCTGCATGCCCTCGGGAAAAAATACGGCTGTAGTTTCCCCTTGCTTTCAGCCGTTCGCAGTACTACAACAGCAAGGACGTTTTGTTTAGTGTTACAGGGCCAGATCAGTCAATCATCCAGACTGTTTTCCCTGCAACGACTGAAAAGGCTGCTGCCCCTCTTCAGGAACCACACGTTTGTCTGGTCTCTCAACAGATACCCCTCCTTTGTGGTTGCACCTACGGTGCGGCTATCTGTATCGTTGAGGTACGCAAGCCTCCCCACCAACGGCAAGGTCCATGGTTCATGGGGAGGGGGGGGGATTTATGAACTGTTTAGTAAATAAGAGAAACAATATACATGTTACGATGTGTTAATAAAGAGAGAAAAATAATACAGAGATAAAAACATTTAAATCAGATCAAAGTCTAGTAGTTGTATATAGCGTGTACCTTCTTGTGTCTCATAAAAAATTAAAAAAAAACGTTTTTATGCATCTGACGTTACTTAGATGTTACAAGAATATGACAACTGACTCACAAGGAGCAAACCTGAAAGTTTTCTCATATATATTTTCTATATTTACATGCAAATATGAAATAAGTCGGACAGCAATGTAAAGAATTTTACTTATGTTTTATTTTATGAAATTCTCTTACAATTTTGAAGGGATTTACTTCCCTTAAATATTATATAGATGGCGCCATACAACCAATAGATGTGTTCTCCACACAGTCTAAATTCTGTATACAGTAGTATTCAAAGAACTGCGACTGACGCCCGAACAAAAGGAATTTACATGCATTGAGAATAAAAAATAGCGGTATGTAATATACAAACCCTATAAGTTATGACATTAATTGTAACTTCCGATTATAGCATCTGACTATGTACCAGGTGATCAAAAAGTCAGTATAAATTTGAAACCTGAATAAATCTCGGAATAATGTAGATAGAGAGGTACAAATTGACACACATGCTTGGAATGACATGGGGTTTTATTAGAACCAAAAAATACAAAAGTTCAAAAAATGTCCAACACATGGCGCTTCATCTGATCAGAATAGCAATAATTAGCATAGCAAAGTAAAACAAAGCAAAGATGATGTTCCTTACAGGAAATGCTCAATATGTCCATCATCGTTCCTCAACAATAGCTGTAGTCGAGGAATAATGTTGTGAACAGCACTGTAAAGCATAGCCGGAGTTATGGTGAGGCAATGGTGTCGGATTTTGTCTTTCAGCATCCCTAGAGATGTCGGTCGATCACGATACACTTGCGACGTCAGGTAACCCCAAAGCCAATAATCGCACGGACTGAGGTCTGGGGACCTGGGAGGCCCAGCATGACGAAAGTGGCGGCTGAACACACGATCATCACCAAACGATGCGCGCAAGAGATCTTTCACGCGTCTAGCAGTACTTTTTTTATTCTAATAAAACACCATGTCATTCCAAGCATGTGTGTCAATTTTTACCTCTCTATCTACATTATTCCGTGGTTTATTAAGTTTTCAAATCTATACTGACTTTTTGATCACCAGGTACTTCTTGTATTTTTAGCATTGCGAATGGCTAGCTACTAGCTTAAATCTGGATTTGCATAATTAAATCTCAAAAGGACGAGTGATTACTGCACTCTATAATTTATATGTATGTCCATGCTAACGCAGTATTATACTGAGAACCTGACTCCTCAGGAATGAGCCTTCAGTATGCCTACGCAAGCTATCAGTAATGGATGAGCTGCAATGGAGAATGACAAATGGTGACGGATTTCTCCTGGACAAGAAAGGAGGGCAATGTCATTTACTTGTTTTAATGCTATGTAATTCACTTGCTTCTCAACGGTGTGCTGTACCTTTTGCTTGGAAATTTATCGTTACATGATTTTGTAGTTGTTGTATATGTTTGAATTGTTGTAAGAGAGGGAATCTCAACTTGTACCTTTTGCGTCTCTTTGTACACTGCTACTGAATATTTGAATTTCTAAGGTGTCAAACAAATAACACACATTACATTGAGTTTCTGAAACGATTCCGGTTAACTCGATGTGTCACGCAACATAGTTAAGTGCAAATGTACGAATTTTATTGACAGGAAAAGGAAATAAACTAACCAACAATTCGTGAATATACACTACTAACATTCACATTGTTAACTGCACACAAGTAATTTCCCAGACCTGACCTGCGACACACAGTTCTGAGGAAAGGAGACTCTTACATTGGCATGCCCGTCCCATGTAGCACAATAATATTCACAGCAGGACGGCTAGAGGACACTGTGAAATACTGGAGCCACTGCATTGTCTGCTGGCAAAAGCAGCCCTTGTCCCTGCTTTTAGTTACGACCTTTCGGAAAGCCTTCCTATAAGAACACGGCGGGAGACGCCAGATAAACTTCCAGAGAAACACAACTCACTGACTGACAGTAGCCATCTGCATTAAAACTCGCTTGAAATAAAAAGCTGTTTATCTCAGTATTGCGTAGCAGAAGTTAAAATCTGCCCCACGACAGAAACGACGCCTGTGATCGGCTACAAAGACTCTAGTTGGCGGAATACAAACGCTCTGATTGGCCAGAAAGAAAACGCATGGCCACCAACATTGATATAGGCAAATTGCAGATAGAGTAATTTGCTTCTTCTCTTGCAGCAAATCGTCGAGTGTTTGAGGAAGGCGACTCACGTCATCCTGAGACAGTTGCGAAAGTCTTTATGAGAACACTTGTTCACAGCATCGTCTTAACTCGTAAGGAGTTAACTGCAAAGACACCTGCTATGGAGAATCACACCGAGCACTGCCAGTTAACGCATGTGCGCGATTTGAGGGCATTGTGGATCTCAGAATACAGAATTCCCTAACGATTTCCGAAATGCAATTAGGCGTGCATCTAGCTCCGACTACCATTCCACGTTCAGAGTCTATAAATTCATATCATGCGGCCATAATCACGCCAGAAACGTTTCCACATAGATCACGTGAGTACAAATGACTACTCGACCAATATCCTGCTCTTTCACAAATTGCGTACGCGATACTACCGCCATCGGTATCTCTGCATATCGCTATATCATTGCTTTTATCACTTCATTGTATATGGAATAATCAACAACCGGATAACATTCTACGAATTGGGGAATGGAATGTCAGAGTTTGAACCTAGTTGGAAAACTAGTACATCTGAAAAAGGAAACACAACGACGTGAGCTTAAAGCCTATGTGGCTCCAAAGGGTAAGCGTGAAGTAGTCCCACCCAACATACTTAAGATATTCCCCCAGGTCTCTGATGAAACGCAAGGAAACGAACATAATACAATACAGTTGTAACGTCACCGGTATGTTACTCAAAGGACCAGAAAAAGAGGAACACTGTACTTTACGTGTCATTAGTATGTGTTTGTTATTAAAGACGTGGAATTAGCTACAGTTTAAATTGGCTTAAGTAATGGTATTTATGTGGAAATATGAATCTGTAGCCATATGTGATCAGAAAAAAGTTACATATAATTAAAAACAGTAAATTAATGTTATAAAAAGGTGATGTTGAGTAATTTCATAGGAGGCCAATTAGAAGTTACCATCAAATTATTTCCTAAATATTATCAGTTCTTAAAGGAAAATGTTACTGTTTTTGTTGACATAAAATTCTGTTGGATTTGCTATGTTGATAGCGTAAGCCCAAGATCCAGCAGAGCAGGTATTAGTTTAGAATTAATATAATTAAATCAAATTCGTACTGTTTATAAAGTTTTGTTGGCCTCATCGTACCTAAGAAAATCATGAATATAAAAACAATACTGATTACAAATGCATTAAGAATCAGTCACAGTGTATTTCGTTACTATAGTATTAGCATCTGTATGTAAAGTTAGGAGTTATTATAATTCAAATGGCTGTATGCACTATGGCACTTAACATCTGAAGTCATCAGTCCCCTACACTCAGAACTACTTAAACCTAACTAACCTAAGGACATCATACACATCCACGCCCGAGGCAGGATTCGAACCTGCGACCGTAGCTGCAGCGCGATTCCGGACTGAAGCGCCAAGAACCGCTTGTCCACAGCGGCCGGATAGGAATTATTCAAATGTTCAAATGTGTGTGATATCTTATGCGACTTAACTGCTAAGGTCATCAGTCCCTAAGCTTACACACTACTTAACCTAAATTATCCTAAGGACAAACACACAGCCATGCCCGCGGAGGACTCGAACCTCCGCTGGGACCAGCCGCACAGTCCATGACCGCAGCGCCTGAGACCTCTTGGCTAATGCCGCGCGGCTGGCTAGGAATTATTATTATTATTTCTTTCTATTCTCAGACGTTATGTCTGGTCAAAAATGGACAGTGACGCGGACCTTGATCAAGCGTGACTTCCTTTTAACTGTACGGTATATGTTACATTGCATTTAGGAACTTTCGGGTAATTGAACATGTATCAATAACTACAGATTTTTGTAGTTGTATATATATGTTTGGATGTAGCTGTATTGCATTGATGTACTGGTGGATATTGCGTGGTATGACTCCTGTAGTTGATAGTATAATTGGTATAATGTCAACTTTATCCTGATGCCACATGTCCTTGACTTCCTCAGCCAGTTGGATGTATTTTTCAATTTTTTCTCCTGTTTTCTTCTGTATATTTGTTGTGTTGGGTATGGATATTTCAATTAGTTGTGTTAATTTCTTCTTTTTATTGGTGAGTATGATGTCAGGTTTGTTATGTGGTGTTGTTTTATTTGTTATAATCGTTCTGTTCCAGTATAATTTGTATTCATCATTCTCCAGTACATTTTGTGGTGTGTACTTGTATGTGGGAACGTGTTTGATTAGTTTATGTTGTATGGCAAGTTGTTGATGTATTATTTTTGCTACATTGTCATGTCTTCTGGGGTATTCTGTATTTGCTAGTATTGTACATCCGCTTGTGATGTGATCTACTGTTTCTATTTGTTGTTTGCAAAGTCTGCATTTATCTGTTGTGGTATTGGGATCTTTAATAATATGCTTGCTGTAATATCTGGTGTTTACTGTTTGATTCTGTATTGCAATCATGAATCCTTCCATCTCACTGTATATATTGCCTTTTCTTAGCCATGTGTTGGATGCGTCTTGATCTATGTGTGGCTGTGTTAGATGATACGGGTGCTTGCCATGTAGTGTTTTCTTTTTCCAATTTACTTTCTTTGTATCTGTTGATGTTATGTGATCTAAAGGGTTGTAGAAGTGGTTATGAAATTGCAATGGTATAGCCGATGTATTTATATGAGTGATTGCTTTGTGTATTTTGATAGTTTCTGGTCGTTCTAGAAAGAATTTTGTTAAATTTATATCTATAAATCCCCTTCCACCTTCCTTTCTGCTTAATGTGAATCTTTCTGTCGCTGAATGTATGTGATGTATTCTATATTTGTGGCATTGTGATCGTGTAAGTGTATTGAGTGCTTCTAGGTCTGTGTCACTCCATTTCACTACTCCAAACGAGTAGGTCAATACTGGTATAGCATAAGTATTTATAGCTTTTGTCTTGTTCCTTGCTGTCAATTGTTTTCAGTATTTTTGTTAGTCTTTGTCTATATTTTTCTTTTAGTTCTTCTTTAATATTTGTATTATCTATTCCTATTTTTTGTCTGTATCCTAGATATTTATAGGCATCCGTTTTTTCCATCGCTTCTATGGAGTCACTGTGGTTATTCAATATGTAATCTACTTGTTTAGTGTGTTTTCCCTTGACTATGCTATTTTTCTTACATTTGTCTGTTCCAAAAGCCATATTTATATCATTGCTGAATACTTCTGTTATCTTTAGTAATTGGTTGAGTTGTTGATTTGTTGCTGCCAGTAGTTTTAGATCATCCATGTATAGCAAATGTGTGATTTTGTGTGGGTGTGTTCCAGTAATATTGTATCCATAATTTGTATTATTTAGCATGTTGGATAGTGGGTTCAGAGCATGACAGAACCAGAAAGGACTTAATGAGTCTCCTAGGTATATTCCACGCTTAATCTGTATTGGCTGTGATGTGATGTTATCTGAATTTGTTTGGATATTAAGTGTGGTTTTCCAGTTTTTCGTTACTATGTTTAGAAATTGTATCAATTTAGGATCTACTTTGTATATTTCCAATATCTGTAGTAACCATGAGTGGAGTACACTATCAAAGGCTTTTTGGTAATCAATGTATGCGTAGTGTAGCGACCTTTGTTTAGTTTTAGCTTGATATGTCACCTCTGTATCTATTATCAGTTGCTCTTTACATCCTCGTGCTCCTTTGCAGCAGCCTTTTTGTTCTTCATTTATAATTTTGTTCTGTGCTGTATGTGTCATTAATTTCTGTGTAATGACTGAAGTTAATATTTTGTAGATTGTTGGTAGGCATGTTATGGGGCGATATTTAGCTGGGTTTGCTGTGTCTGCTTGATCTTTAGGTTTCAGATAGGTTATTCCATGTGCAAGTGTATCAGGGAATGTGTATGGGTCTGCAATGTAACTGTTAAATAATTTAGTTAGATGTGAATGTGTTGAGGTGAACTTCTTTAGCCAGTAATTTGCTATTTTATCATTTCCAGGGGCTTTCCAATTGTGTGCCGGCCGCGGTGGTCTAGCGGTTCTGGCGCTGCAGTCCGGAACCGTGGGACTGCTACGGTCGCAGGTTCGAATCCTGCCTCGGGCATGGGTGTGTGTGATGTCCTTAGGTTAGTTAGGTTTAAGTAGTTCTAAGTTCTAGGGGACTTATGACCTAAGATGTTGAGTCCCATAGTGCTCAGAGCCATTTGAACCATTTCTTTTCCAATTGTGTGTAGAATTAATTGCTTGGGTGACTTCATGTTGCAAAATTATCACTTCAGGCATTTGTGGTATCATCTTGTATGTGTCTGTTTCTGCTTGTATCCACCGTGCATGCCTGTTATGTTGTACCGGGTTTGACCATATGTTGCTCCAGAAGTGTTCCATGTCTGTTATGTTTGGTGGATTGTCTATTTTAATGTGTGTGGTATCTATTGTTTGGTAAAATCTCTTTTGGTTTGTGTTGTATGTTTGGTTTTGTTTCCTTCTATTTTCACTTTTTTTTGTATGTTCTAAGTCGTTTGGCCAATGCTTGTAATTTCTGCTCCTTTTCATTTAATTGCTCTATCGCTTCTTGTGAGATTTTTACCAAACCTTTTTCGTTTTTTGTCTGATATTTCATTTCTTATAAATTGTGTTAGCTGTCCGATGTCTTTTCCCCGTTTTTCTATTCTGATCTATAGCCTGTGTTGCCATGCTGGTTTTGTGGGTTTCTTCTGTGTGTTGGTTTGTTCTGCTCTCTGCCTAGTGTGTATATTTAGTGTAGTGAGTGCTCCTGTATAAACCAGTAGTTGCAACTCTTCCATAGTTGTATTTTCATTTATTTTGTTGTGTATGATTGTGTTGATAGTTTTTATTGTTGTTTCGACTTGTGGGTTATTTTGCGGTCTATGCAAGAATGGTCTAATGTCTGTATTTGTGTCTTTGTATTCTATATATGTCAGCTGAAATTTCTCTTCTATATCTAACACGTGTGTCTCTTCGTGTTCTATTTGTGCTTGTTCTGGTGGCTGTCTTAAGATTTCGTTTTCCTCTGATTGTTTAATTGATGCGTGTTGTTCTTTGTTTGTTTGCTCTGGGATGTTTGAGTCCATTACTGTATTTTCTTCTTCTTCTGATTGGTCATTATTTTGTTCCAGTAGTTGTTGTACTTGTTGTTTGATGTTTTCTAATTCTGACTGGGGTATCCTGTTATTTTTTATTATTACACGGATCTGTTCTGCTAGTCGTTGTTCTGTTAAAAATTATAATTCCGGGTATCTGGTAATAAATGTTGTGTTTACTTGTGATCTGTATCCAGTTGTGTTGGTTCCTAGGTTTGTTGCTTGGTAATAACAGAACATGAGGTGTCGATTAACTTCATCTGACCATCTCATCCTCTGTCTTTGTTTTCCTTCTAGGGTGGTTGCAGGAAGCATATCCTGCAAAACACCTCTATTTGGATTTAAATCATTTTCCAGTTGGCTAGCAGTGTCGTTACCATTGTGGGCGGGCATAGGGTTCAAGCGTCGTCCCGGACCATGACGGCGCTTGTCCGAGGCTTCTTTAGTTCTGTCCTGAACCAAGTAATCACACTAAAAGGGGGGTTAGCCCTATTAGTGGTTTGTTCTCTTCGTCGCCTTTTACGACTGGCAGAACATACCGAAGGCCTATTCTTTTCCCGGGCCTCCACGGGGTTTATTATTATTATTATTATTATTATTATTATCGATCACTGAATGGAATAAGCCATTCTCTGCAAAACTACATTCATATTATTGATTTACGTAGAGTTTAATGATAGTGATTCTAAGATACTGTGCCCGCAGCTGTGTATTAATTAGTAGAAGCTGTTAACATGTAGCAAGCGCCTTGGTGAAGTCATCTGTTATTGTTATACTAGAACTGCTTCGCCTAAAATTAATTACAAGCACTTTCGTCTGTGCCATTCAAACTAAACAGATTTGTCACACATGTAAATGGGACATCTAATGAAGAA
The DNA here is from genome assembly GCF_023864275.1 of Schistocerca cancellata. Lineage (NCBI taxonomy): Eukaryota > Metazoa > Arthropoda > Insecta > Orthoptera > Acrididae > Schistocerca > Schistocerca cancellata. Next base: position 577,225,276 of record NC_064626.1, read on the forward strand.
ACATGAGGAGAGCAGGATTAGTAACGATAATTTCAACACAATACTTGTACTGTGCAAGTGTTTGTTCACACATTGTTAGTTCTTTTTACACATTTTAGTTGTAAATAACATCTAATATTGCCAACATACTTGTATTACATTCGTAAGAAGGTCCCAGAATGTATTAAAAACACTATAACGAAATGAAAACGTTAGAATACAGGAGGATTTGAATCTTCTTCTCAGTCTGTAATCCATATCCTTCCACACTGTGCTTCCATTTTTTAAAGATAATAACCGGTACATCTACTTTTTTCGCCAAGAGATTGCAAACACATACAAAAAGTATACGCACGTTTTACGCGTTCTCTCTCATACGGCGAGGTCGAGGGTAGAATCATTCATAGGCGGCTAAAACTCAAGACACCGGTGGAGGGCGGGTAGCTACCCTCAGCTCACAGCACTCCCCAAGTACATGGAAGTCTAACAAAGACCCCTTCAAGATAGTCGGGAAGTAAAAGTCGGTAACGTGGTGTGTGCTCGAGCCTTTCATGCGTCATTTGTTATCAGATCCAGAAGTCGAGGCGGGTTTTTGCTTCATCACGGAATAAGTAACTGACCGCCAATCCTTTGCTTACACAATGGGACAGTGTTTGGTGACGGGAAAATATGTGTTTCGGGTATAGAAACATTCGTGTTTCGATCACATGCTATTGCACTCGAACGTAGCAAGTTATTATCTGCTGCAAGAATTGGCAGACATCGTGCGAAGAGGTGCAGGTTGTAATGATACTTGAATTACGTAACCATTATGGTACGTCACCTGAACTTCTCGATACCAGCAATATTTTACTGTGTTTCTGTAGAAATAGTTAACATATTTCTGAGACAACATTCAGATTTGATTTCATTAATGTAGGGATACTTCGATGCATCGATATGTTTATGTTGCAATGATATTGTTCTTATGTGTATTCTTTCTTTGTCAGTATGATCTTTGACGTACTTGTAACTCTGATTTTTGGGCGCGTAAGCGATTATTAATTGTTAGAGAGTCGGACCTTGAGAGGGTCAAGTCTTGGACGTCATGTTGGATGGACGAATAACGTAGTCAGCTTATAAAATGTGAACTTTAACAGTGAGGAAGATGTTTTCAAGTATGTTTTGTATTGTGAAGTGATGTTTTGTGTGTTACGTGATACTGCAACAAAAGCAATAAAAAAGAAGTGTAACTTAAATTCGGAGTACTGATTATTTTTTTTTACATCACTATTGTGCTAACTTTGAAAGATTTAATCTTCAAGAATGGTTTGTGAAGCGCATCTACAAAACTTTTGAATATAGCAGAATAAAACCTAGGTCTTTTTGCATTCGGGCTTGGAATCATCACCACCTAGATTTTCGACGATTGAGCCATGACTCTACAACGAGACCAGCGTGAAAAACAGAAAAAGATGAGTGCCTAATTTATTTATTATTACATGAAATGACTTTATTAACTGTGCTCTAATGACACCTGCCACATAATAACTTAGTTGTTGCCCGAAAATGCAGTATTTAGCAGCGTGAGAAACACCACAATCGTTATTAAATTTTGACCTTTGTTGTGGTAGGGTTGTTAGGAGGTCACACAGTGGTCATCAGTGTCGACTTGCGAGCAAAGGAGACAAGGAAGAAAATCTGAGAAACTGACGTTGTGTAGTCGCTGCATTGTAGCAAATTTCATGTTGGCTATGTTATACCACACTGTCCCCAACAACAGCGGCCAGGAAGGGCTGGTGGATGGTGCTCCACACTAAGGGCCAGCAGATGGAGGGATATTTGTTTTCCAGCACGTTAAGGAGAACATGGCGCAATAGAAGGTTCTAAAAATCCTCGGCCCCTGGCGGACGCTTTTCTGGGAGACTGACATGTGCGCAACTGTAGTCGACGGAAAAGACCAATCAGTAACCGAGGTGAAGTGTTATGTGACCGACAGACACCGGTGGTGAGACTGAGTTACACAGGAGGACCTCACGCAAACTTTGTGTTAGGGGCATGCTCTGTCCAGTCCACTGTCTTCTCATAGTACTCATATGCAAGTCCACAGCTCACATGCAGACGTTGACGAGTCCAATGCCACCTCCTGTGGAGGCATGGTAAGTGTCTCACAACGGACTTTGAACACGGAATCAGACCTGAGATAATAGCCAAGGGCCACCTTCAGGTTGCGCCCAATCGCGATATGGACAAATTTTTATGCCACATAACGATTAAGGAGCTCAATGCATTGAAGTGTTTCCTAGCGGTGCAGGAGGTTCTGGAGGACATTGTTGCTGATGCCTTGTAACAGAAGCGGCTGTCAGTATGAAGGTGTGTGTAAAAGTAATGTATAGGTATCGGAATGTCTACGCTAGAGGCACAGGTGCCCCTTTACCTTCTTGGAAGCCTCACCAGAGGTACACTGCTGATGATTTGATGATGTTCGTAGCACTACCTGTGCCAGCCCCATAAGGCGTAATCAATACGAGGACTCCTCGATTATCAGAGCTGGAGCGGACGAGGAGGTCATCAGCGTATGCCCACCAGTGAAATGTGTGATGTCGAAGGATGAGTCAGAGAGCTCAGATGTCAGGCCCCCAATAATGGGCAAAAGCAGGAGGCTAGAGAGGGGACGCCCTTGCTGAATTGAGTAGTTGATGGTTACTGGCCCTGCCAAATGTCCACTGACTTGGACTCGTGAATTGGCACTGCTTTAAAGGTACCAGAGGACGTCGATGAAGGGATAAAACACCTACAGCCGTCCACATGATTTTGTTTTATTTTGTTGCAACCAGTTTCAGCGCTTCAGTGGGCCATCTTCGGGCTGTTGTTGATGTGGTACGAGTTGATATGATCTCAATACATATCACATCTGTTGCCAGCATAACTGGATACCCAGATAATGTGTCAGCAATCCAACCATCAACTGGGAATATCGCATAGCAGAACTTGACGGTGTTGCGATGCTATTCAGCCAAGTGCTTCCCGAATCTATTCAGTTTTCTCTGGATCACTGGTTTGACACAGTTCTGGCTCCACATCAGTGTCGACCGGTAGCTGGGAAGGCGTCTTTCACAGGCTGCCCATGTCTCGGAGACTTACCGGTGACAAGCTGAGTCGTACAGTTTCCAAGGAGCGTGGCTGTGCTATATGGACTGGGGAGGAAGGAGGATCGTGCAGATGTAAGCTAAATAGTAGGGAATGGCCAGTTGTTAGATTTCGCCGTCCCTTATCCC